>NC_052351.1:55865953-56165953 GCF_009727055.1 Benincasa hispida
TTTTCTCTGAAAGAGAAGACTCAGTTGTATAGAAGTATGGCTTATGTTCATTAGAGGGATCAGTGGTACTTAAGGAGACAAATATAGCTACAGGGGCATAACGGTTATTGGCCTAACTGTACTTACGAGCGATCTGTGAAGGGTTGTCGCACTGCTAATGGTTAAGATGGACACATAATATATATGTAGTAAGGAGAGTTTTAGCTATCGGTCTTTATTGGAATGCCTGGCAGTTAACGGATGGTAGATCCCGTGACTAAAAATTTTAGTCAGTTATTCACGTATCGTTGAAGCTTCAGAGCTACAGGCCTATGAGGTCCCCTTGGTAGCTTGAATTCTGTTGAGGATTAGTTCTTGGTGTTTGATTTAAAATACTCAAATTGACAAGAGGTATTTTGATTATATATGATATAATCGGTATAATGTATGAGATACATCTAGTGGAGGATTGATGTAAATGAGATTTACATTAAGTACCATGGAATAGAAAAAGAACTATGGTTTATATGTTTCATGAGATGAAATATTAAAACTATAGGTTATAAATATAGTATGATAAGTTGGATATCATTTATGTTTATAATAATATTAATTATTAGATAATTAATTCTTTTGCTTTTAAATAACCAAAGTAGTGGGTGGTTATTGGATCATGGTAAACTGTGAGTTTAAAATGAAGTGTTTTCCTATTTTCAAAAAAAGTTTTACAAAAGATGATAAGGATTTTGAGTTTTCTCTCCGGCGAAAAAGAAAACTCACGGTGGTCATCAAGTAAATACAGATTTACTAAACGACGGTTGAACGACTAAATGATCGTACAGGTGCAAGCTAAATGATCGTGCAGTATTATAAAACGATCGCATAGCTTTGCTAGACGATTGTTGGCCCAAGGTAAACAATCATGTAGAGTCTGTAGGCGACAGACCGAGCTAAACGATAGAGCTAAATGATCGCATAGCTTTTGCTAGAACGATCGTATAGCTTTATCTAAATGATTGGGCATCGACCTATACGATAGGTCTCCGCCATCTCCCACTTGCACAGCCGTGTACACGATCGTTGTTTCCTCCATTTGTTTGCCTCATACCAAGTCCGAATAGAGCCCACCCTCTGGATTCTCACACCGAAAATACCAAGGTCGCCTTGTTGGTGGTCGGACTCAACTCGACACCGTCGAGGTTTTCTAGAAGCCGTTCGTGGTGCTGTGGAGGTCGTTCATGTTATAGAGTTGTTCGTGATCGAGGAGATCATTGAGAACGAGTGTGAAGTGTTCGTGTTGTGTTGCTGCGGTGTTACGATCGTGCAGATCGAGTGTTCGTGGTCGTAGTTGTTTGATCAGAGTCGCACAACGGAGCATGGAGACACATCCTCATATGTGTGTAAGGTTTCCCTCTGTACATTTGTATTTATTCATGCTGTAATTTCTGGAATTATTTGTATAACCATTTGTTTGAAGTCGACTGTAAATATATGTTCATTCATGATTGTAATTTGGAATAGTCTTATTCCGCTGCTCATGAAAATCATCGCTTCTGATTTCCTTCAATTTTCATGATCCATCAGAAAATAGGGTGCTTGTTTCTATGAACGCTACTTTCCTGGATGAGGATCGTATAAGGGAGCATAGTCCAGTAGTAAAGTCGTGTTACATGAACTTTCCAACGAAACTACTTAAACTTCAATAAGAGTTGTTGAAGGGTCTGCTTCATCAACAAGAGTTGTTGATGATAGTTCATCTAGTAGGTCAGTTCCACCTCAAGAGTTGAGGGAACCTCGATGCAGTGGGAGGGATGCGAACCCACCCATTCGCTATCTGGGTTTCACGGAAATCCTAGCTATGGTAGCGATAGCGACGTTGAGGATCCATTGTCTTATCAGAAGACAATGGAGAATGTAGACCGAGATGAATGGGTCAGAGCCATGGATCTTGAGATGGAGTTGATGTACTTCAACTCAGTATGAGATTTTGTAGATCGGCCTGATGAGGTAAGACCTATAGGTTGAAAATGGATCTACAAGAGGAAACTGGGTGTTGATGGGAAGGTGCAAACCTTCAAGGCTCGACTTGTGGCAAAGGGTTATACCCAAGTGGAAGGAATTGACTATGAGGAGACTTTTTCGCCTGTTGCCATGTTAAAGTCGATCCACATCCTCCTATCCATTGAAGCTTATTATAATTATGAGATCTGGCAAATGGACGTCAAGATGGCCTTTCTGAATGACAATCTTGAGGAGACCATTTACATGGTGCAACCCAAGAGATTCATTATCGAAGGTCAAAAGCAAAAAGTTTGCAAACTAAATCAATCCATTTATGGGTTGAAATAGGCGTCTCGATCTTGGAACATTCAGTTTGATACTGCGATCAAATCGTACGGCTTTGAAAAAATGTTAATGAACCTTATGTATACAAGAAGATCGTCAATGGTTCAATAGTTTTCTTAGTGTTATATGTAGATGATATCCTACTCACTGAGAATGATATAGGTCTATTAACTGCAGTTAAGAACTGGCTAGTTTTGGGAGAGGCTCAGCTTGTTTTGGGAATACAAATCTTTCGGGATCGTAAAAACAAAGTGCTAGTACTGTCTCAGGTATCGTACATTGGCAAGATGTTGTTCAAGTATCCAATGCATGACTCCAAAAGATGCCTACTGCCATTCAGGCATGGAGTCACTTTGTCTAAGGACATGTGTCCTAAGATGCCTCCAAAAGTTGAGGAGATGAGATGGGTCCCATATGCATTTGCCGTTGGCCGTTTGATGTATACGATGCTCTGCACTAGGCCAGACATCTACTGTGTTGTGGGAATAGTCAGTAGGTATCAATTTAACCTAGGCCAGGGTCACTGGACTGTAGTGAAAAAAATCCTCAAGTATCTTCCGAAAACGAGGGACTACATGCTCGTGTATATGTCTAGGGATTTGATCCTTATGGTATACATGGATTCTGACTGTCAGACTGATAGGGACTCTCACAAGTCCAGTTCAGGGTCAGTTTTTACTCTTAAAGAAGGAGCTGTAGTATGGCGAAGCACTAAACAGGGGTGCATCACTGACTCCACGATGGAGGTCGAGTACGTAGCAGCTTGCGAAGCTGCTAAGAAGACCGTCTGGCTAAGGAAGTTCCTAACAGAGCTGGAAGTTGTTCCAGATATGTCTAGGCCCATCACCCTCTATTGTGACAATAGTGGTGTTGTGGTAAACTCCAAGGAACCTAGGAGTCACAGGTGCGGCAAACACATAGAGTGGAAGTATCACCTGATCCGTGAGATAGTGCATCAAAGGGACGTGATCGTCACGAAGATCGCTTCGGAGCACAACATTGCTGACCCGTTTAAGAAGGCTCTCATGGTTACAGTGTTTGAGGGTCACCTTCAGAGCATGGTTCTATGGGACCGCCTGCGATTGGACTAGGACAAGTGGGAGATTTTATTGTACTGGGTCTTAGTGCCCTAGTTTATTGTTTTGTACTAGTTTTGTACACCTCACTCGCTTTAGGACAAGTAGGAGATTATTGGGGATGATGCTCTAAAGTTTTTTATCCTGTAGTTTGTAAATAGTTTGTACGAATGCTTATGATGTATAATACATGATATTTACTTCACTTCTTGACTATGCGCATTTGGATGTTTTATTTGCTTTACCATAAACCAATAAACTAAAATCTCTGGTTGTCTTTATGTAATTTAAGCATGTATGTGGTGAAATACAAGTGGATCATGTCTTAAGAGATAACCAAAATGGTCTGTAGTATATGGATATAGAAGGGAAACCTTATCCTGGTAACGTTATGGATGCGGCCCGCTTTGTGGAACAAGTTACAAGTGTTGTGACTTGCTACAGATGGTATAATCCTGATCATTCATGTGGGGATGTGCGAGTGGGGGCATCCTATACAAAGAAGTTTGTATAAGTCCTGACCACGAAGTGTTAACGTCTCATTATATAACATCGTTCATGAAAAAGACTTCACTTCACTAGGATGACCATAGGTAACATGACCTCAATCCTAAGTGAGTTGGGAACTCCTGCCATTAAGGGCAATCCTTTGATTTGCATGAGTGCGAGTGGCCAAGTCGCCGACTTAAACCTACCACTTTGGCGATTTGTGTAATTTGGGAGCTAGGAACTCAGCTACATAAGATGGAATTCACTTCTTTCCAGAAGCAGGGGTAAGTAGATAGATAGCTCCCTTAAAGGCTGATCCCGGGACTTGAACGATGTGGCGCCACACACCTTCTCTTGGCCTAAGAGGTGTTCACACATAGTAAGAGCTGTCTCTTATACACATCTAGATGTGTATAAGAGACAGTCTCTTGGCCTAAGAGGTGTTCACACATAGTAAGAATATGTTGTATTGTTCATTAGAGGGATCAATGGTACTTAAGGAGTGAGATGTAACTACAAGTGTGAAACGGTAAATTGGCCCAGCTGTACTTACGAGCATCTGTGAAGGGATATCGTACCGTTGATTTGTTATATCCGATGGACACAGAAATATATCTTTAGTAAGAAGAGTTCAACTATCGATCTTTAATGGAATGCTTAGCAGTTAACGGATGGTAGATCTTATGGCTAAAGAGTTTAGTCAGCTATTCACGTACCGTTAGAGCTTCAAGCCATAGGTCCATAAGGTCCCTTGGTAGCTTGAATACAAGTTGAGAATCAGTTTTTGGATCAGTTTGAAATGTTCAAATTGACAAGAGGGAGTTAATTATATATGATATAATTGAACTGGTTAATTGTATATGATATGATTGACTAAATGTATGAGATACATTAATTTGGAGGAAATTGGATATAAATATGATTTATATCAAGTAGAGGAGAAAACACTATGGTTGATATATGATATCAAACTATAGGTTATAAATATAATATGATTATATTATTTTATTAATTGGACAATTATGAGATAATTGCCCGGCGTTTTCTCCGAAATTATGTGTTAGTGGGAAGTTCAATTCAATTTTTGTAACTAAAGAATAAAATGAAAATTGTTTTCATTTTGCAAGGGTTGTGCTTATTTTGCTCAACAAAGTGTTTTGCCCATCGCTTAGTGAATTGAGAGCCTATATGATAGCAACTCACTTTTCCTAAACGATCACTTACACATGCACGCATCTGCTAGACGATCACTTACCTTTTCCTAGACGATCGCTTAACACCTAAGCTTAACTAAACGATCTTATAAACGGTTGCTTAGCTTTTCTTACATGATCGTGTACCTTGCCTAAATGATCAAGCACCCGACTATACAATAGTGCTTCACTTCTCCCACTTGCTTGATCTTTTGTACACGATAGTCCTTCCTCTTCACCTCTACCAAATCCGAACAAAGCCCACGCTTTGGATTCTCACTCTGAGAATACTGAGGGCTTCGAGTGGTGGTGTCGTCCCTGTTTCCTGGTGTTCGTGCAAAGCCATTCGTGGTAGACAATTGGAGGTGTTGAACGATTGCTTGTTGGTTTAGCGAAAGCAAGAGGAGATTGTTTGCAGAGAGAGTGAGTCTTGCCACAACTGGTATGTTTACTCATTCTCTTGTCATTTATCTTTTAAGCATGCCGATAATTTAGTTGTTTAATGCATATCTGTATGTGTGAATATATATGTGAAAATTTTGTCACAATGAATTGGAAACATCTGTTTCTGCTCATAGGTACTCTTGAACAAGAGTTCCTTCAATAAGCATATTCATGCATCATCTTTATATTATAAGCGTTATAGTATAATGGTAATGGAAGCATGTTTGCTTGATTCATTGCTTAGTTGTATAAGTGTTATATAAAAGTAGCAATTTATGAACAATGTATGAAGCATGAAACTTAGGCTACTTTATAAGCGTTATGAATGCATTGTATGTTTTTGTTTCGCGTTGTGGATGGTTTTGGTTGTTTATGTTATAAGCGTTATAATGGAGATTAGAACTAAAATCGATAAAAAAGAGTTACATGCGAACTTAGGCAAACTCATGTTTTGAAAGGGTTTTAAAATTGGATTGAGATAGACCTAAGTTCATGGTTCTAATGAGATTAGATACCTAAGTTTAATCTTTTAAATCGGTTTAATAGGATTAAATTGATTGGCATAAAAGATTAAATTTATATTAAATCTATCTATAAGGGACCTTTTGTCTAAGGCGGATTCTGTCTAAGCTGGGGTACTGATAATGGGTAGAAATACTTATTACAGCGCAAATAAGTAAAAAAATGAGAGATTGCGATGGTAAAAATATAAAAAATTATGTCCAAAAGTGCTAAACTGAAGAAATTGCGATCGCATACGACCATCGCATAAAAGCAGCTAATTTACTTATTATGTGTAGGAAAAATGTGATGGCGTAAGTTAAATCACGATTCAAGGAATTAGGCATCCACGCGCATTGAAAGATTGCGATCGTATGCGATTGTGAGAAGTTGCTCAAGAAGGTGGTCATATAAAGACTGCGTATCAAGGTGACAACATAATAAATCATGATGGGATGGAAAGATGGTCGAATCCGAATTTAGTTGACAAGCCGTTAACGACACACTGTAGCAAGTACCCTCAAATTTTGTTGACCATTAATCGGCACATCAGAGCAAGAGATTTAATAATCACCTATCATTGCAATCATTAGAGAGAAAAGCTTCTTCACCTTGAGCTCTATAAATATCGGAGGCCACCATTGTAAAAGGGTAGAAGAAGTCAGATTATATACAAGATAGAGAGTCGTTAGTATGTTCATAGTCATACTTTTACTTAGAATACGGAGTCGAGCAAAGAGAAGAAGACGCCGAGAGATCATTCCCGAACAGCTCGAAAGACTGCCAGGAAGCGCTACAAAAGGAGAGAGGGCTAGCACTTGTGAAAGCAAGGTTATTCATCTGGGCAGAGTTGGAGTGAAAAGACAGTGTAAAAGGCCACGGGAAGCAAGACATTGCTACCGGGCTTCTTATCTCTACATTCTATTGCTATTTTGTATTATGCATTTAATTTATAAGACAATGGAAATCTCATTTCAACTTATGTTCAATCTCTCTATACTTCGCATGAGTAGCTAAATTTATGAATGGGTTGAGAAGTACTTAGCTAGCATGACCTAAGATTTACACATTTTGCTATCATCTTGTCTTATGTATGCATCATTCACCCTTTAGAGATACTTGAGAGAGTAGTCTAAAGAAAGAATCTAAACTTGAGAGAGTCAGATTAGAATCTAGGCTTGAGAGTGTCAGATTAGAACCGCATAAGCAAGAGATAGAAACTTAGACATAAGTTCTGTTTGCTATTACGCATCGCATGCACCCTAGAAATAGGATATGATAGTATGCAGTCACCTTGTGTATGTGTGCATTATTCATCATCGCATAGACAAGAATAGAGGCTTAGACATAAGTCCTATCAACATTTTCGTATACATCGCATGCGTCCTAGAAATAGGATTTATGGCATTTGCATTGAGAGATGACATGTTGTTGTATGTGTGTAGCATATGCACATACCTTGTATGTAATCTTGGGAAGTGTCCGTTCATCACATACTCATTGTAATTCTCGATTTCATCAACTCTTTATTCGAACTCCGTCGCATAGGAAATATACTTAAACAAAACACCATGCAACTTATTTGTTTTCACCCCACAAAGGAATCAAATTTATTGTCTCATATTTACTCAGTAGTCCCTGTGTTCAATCCTGGACTTACCAGGAAACCTAATGAGGCTTATACTTGGGTCTTATTAGGAAAACTTGCATGTACAACAGATAACACATCACCGCAATTCATACCATAACCGCATCACCATTTACAATGCATCAAGTTTTTGGCACCATTGTCGGGGACTACGGCAGTACATATTGCACTAACAGTAAACTTTTTTATTTTCTTTGCAACTTTTGACCTTTATGCACTGCCATTCTTTTGGTAAGAGAGGAAGCAGGTGTCGCATGAGCGAAGGACACGTTCCTGAGCCCAACTACGACCAGATATCGAAAGAACATTCTGAAGAAGACGAAGAAACAACCACCGACAACAACAAGAGAGAAATCCCAGAATGTCGGAACAACAAGAAGGAAGAGCCGAAAACACAAACAACATATGGAAAACCCCATTCTCTTGGCAAACGACCGCAATAGACCCATCCGGGACTATGCATCACCTAACCTATATGATTTCTCCCCAGGAATCATGAGGCCAACTTTGGATGGATCGAGGTTTGAGATGAAGCTGGTTATGTTGCAGATGATTCATTGAAATATGTAACACTTTTATGGTCCCAAACATCTCAACTGAAGAAGTTCGACTAACGTTGTTCCCATTTTCGTTATGCGATCAGGCAAGGAAATGGGCATATTCTCTCGAACCAGAGGAGATAACCTCATGGGAATAAGTTGTAGAAAAGTTCATGAAAAAATACTTCCCTCCTATCGAGAACACAAGAAGGAGGAAGTTGATTACAAATTTTGAACAGGAAATTGACGAATCGCTCAGTGACACCTGGGTAAGGTTTAAGAGATTGATGCGAGCCTGTCCGCACAACAGATTACCTGACTGTCTCCAAATAGAGATATTTTATCACGGTTTGAACCCGACATCACAGACAGCTGCCAATGCTGCAGCAGCTGGTGGTCTGCTTGATAAAACTTATGATGAGGCGAAGAATATCCTTG
Source organism: Benincasa hispida (assembly GCF_009727055.1). NCBI lineage: Eukaryota > Viridiplantae > Streptophyta > Magnoliopsida > Cucurbitales > Cucurbitaceae > Benincasa > Benincasa hispida. Next base: position 55,874,607 of record NC_052351.1, read on the forward strand.
ATCGCATATAAAAAAATCACGAAGATTGGCGCGAAAACAATCAATGACTAAAAATTCGAGAAGGTGACACAAACAATGGGGCCATCACATCTCTATAGAATCAAATGAATACGATGATCAATCTATTACAGGGCATCGCAATCAACAGCTCTGGAATGCAAAGAGGGCAGGTCAACGCAATTGAACAGACGAGCACGAGTTGTGCCACTTATGGAAAATCGCATCCGATGGAAGAATGTCCGAGGAACCCGCAATTAGTATACTTCATAAAGAACAATCCTTTCTCTAACACATACAACCCTAGGTGGAGAAACAACCCCAATTTCGCTTGGAAAAATAATCAACAACAGAGTTATCAACCAATGGTGCAAAAAGAAGGGCCGCCATGATTTTTCCAGCGAACGAATGGTCAAACGCAACATCAAGTCAACAACTCGCAAGCATCGTCGTCTTCCTCTCTAGAGAACCTACTAAAGTAGTATATTGAAAAGAACGAGACGGTACTCCAGAATTAGGCGACTTCTATCCGCAATCTCAAAATCCAAATAGGACATATTGCGGGCGAGCTGAAAAATAGACTACAAGGGACATGTTGAGTTCAACTGAGCACCCTCGCAACCAGGGAACATAGGAAAGGAGCAATGCCAAGTAATGACCTTGCAAAGTGGAAAGACAATAGCGGAAGAAAAAAAGGATCCAAGTAGGACTAATCCAGTTGCGATGGAATTCAATGACCCGTTGATACAGAATGAACCAAAAGAGCTTGAGACGATGGAACCAGAAGTTGCATCCACCTCTAAGCCTATAGAACATGGAACCGTGAAGGTACAACTGCCATCATTCCCGCAAAGACTTAAGAAGAAGCAAAATGATGAAGTGCAGTATCATCGCTTCATGGAAATGTTAAAACAGTTACACATCAACATCCCTTTTATAGAAGCGATGGAATAAACGCCAAAATATGCGAAGTTTTTAAAGGACATGGTGACAAAGAAAAGAAGCACAGGAAAGTTCGCAACAGTGGCGTTAACGCAAAAGTCAAACACCATAATTCCACCGAAGACGTGTGACCCTGGAAGTTTCACGATACCTGCTCAATTGGCGAGATCTATATCGGTCAAGTGCTATACGACCTTCGGGCAAGTATAAATTTAATGCCCCTTTCAATCTTCAAACAGTTGAATGTGAGACTGCTGACATCCACGACGATGACTCTCCAGCTGGTGGATAGGTTCTTAGTTCACCCAGAAGGAAAGTTGAAGGATGTCCTGGTCTCAATTGATAAATTCATTCTACAGCAACTTCATCATTCTCGACTACAAAGTGGACAAAGATGTACCCATCATATTGGAACGACCAATTTTTATTTATTGGTCACACTTAAATTGATGTGTACAAGGGAGAGATCACAATGAGTGTAAATGGGAAGAAGCACAGGTTTAACATTATTAAAGCCATGAAATATCCAGAAGATGAAGACCTATCCGATTCTGACAGTGAACATAGTTGTAATGAAGAAAAGGAGTCCGAAGACGAAGATGAAAAAGAGGATGCGACGGCATTCGTAGAAACCTGCAATGTGATCATGGAAATGGCAGACAAAGAAGAAAAATTGAATTTGAATGAAAAAAGAAAAACACAAAAACCTTCCTTGGAACAACCACCTACCGTGGAATTAAAAACTCTATCAAGTCATCTGAAGTATGTTTTCCTGGGGCAAAATGAACTTTGTCGGTGATAATTTCCTTTGCACTACAAGAAGAATAAGAAAATGTGCTGCTTAGCATCCTAAAGAAGTACATAAAAGCAATAAGGTGGACGCTAGCAGATATAAGAGGAATCAGCCCGACATACTGCATGCACAGGATACGTCTCGAAGAAAACCAAAAAGGGTCTATCGAACCTTGACGCAGACTAAACCCTGCGATGAAGGGGGTTATGAAAAAAGAGATAATTAAATGGTTGGATGCAGGCATCATATACCCAATCACTGATAGCACGTGGGTCAGCCCCGTGCAATGCGTGCCCAAGAAGGGAGGAATGATGGTAGTCCTAAACGCAAATAATGAGTTAATACCAATGAGAATCGTCACTGATTGGCGGATTTGCATGGACTACCGCAAGCTTAATGTGGCGACGAAGAAGGACCATTTCCCCTTGCCTTTTATTGACCAGATGCTAGACCGCCTAGCAGGAAATGATTACTTTTGTTTTCTAGATGGGTATGCGGGCTACAACCAAATAATGATCGCTCATGAAGACGAAGAGAAAACCACATTCACCTGCCCATATGGAATGTTTGCTTTTCGCCGCATGCTGTTCGAATTATGCAATGCACCGAGCATGTTTCAGAGGTGCATGATGGCTATCTTCTTTGAGTATCTCGAGGATTCAGTGGAAATTTTTATGAACGACTTCTCGATTTACGGGCAAACGTATGAAGTCTGTCTGAACAACTTGGAGAAGATATTAAGGAGATGTGAGAGACAAATCTTGTGCTGAATTGGGAGAAGTGCCACTTCATGGTGAACGAAGGTATTGTGCTCGGGCACAAGATTTCCAAGGAAGGGTTGGATGTGGATAAAGCAAAAATTGAGGCCATTGAAAAGCTTTCACCTCCAGCAAATGTGAAGGCTATCATGAGTTTCCTGGGACATGTAGGATTTTACCGTCGTTTTGTGAAGGATTTTTCAAAGATTGCTCGACCATTGAGTGCGTTGCTAGAGGCTAACAGAATGTTTGACTTTGATTCATAATGCCTCAATGCATTCACAATATTGAAGAATGCATTAATCACAATATTGAAGAACGCATTAATTACCATGCCTATGTTGATCGCACCTGACTGGACAAAGCCATTTGAGCTAATGTGCGATGTTAGCAGTTATGCGATAGGAGCGGTGCTAGCACAAAAGAAAAAAACAATGCCACAGCCCATCACGTATACGAGTAGAACATTGAACCCTGCCCAAGCGAATTACACTGCCACTGAAAAGGAACTTCTTGTGGTGATCTTTACTCTGAAAAAATTTAGAGCTTACTTGCTGGGATCCAAAGTGATAGTTCATATCAACCACTCGACAATCAAATATTTAATGACCAAGAAAGATGCAAAGTCGTGGTTAATTCGATGGGTTCTCCTCCTCCAAGAATTCAACATGGAAATAATTGACCGCAAGGGGACGGAGAACCAGGTTGCGGACCACCTATCAAGATTAGAGAATCCGGAAGTAGATCACAATTAGTTGGAGGTGAACATAAGCTTTCCAGATGAGCAGTTGTTCAAACTTGAAGAATTACCATGGTACGTAGATATTGTCAATTACCTGGTCTATGAGCAATTTCTCGAAAATTACACAACCCACCAAAAGAGGTGGCTTATGCATGAATGTAAATCCTACTATTGGGACAAGCTGAATCTTTATAAGAGGGGGTCAAACCAGATCTTGCGTCTATGTGTACCAGAGACTGCTTATCAGCGCATACTGTCCCAATGCCATGACTCACCGTATGGTGGACACTTTGGAGGTCAATGCACAGTAGCAAAAGTGTTACAAAGCGGGTATTTTTGGCCGACTCTATTCAAGGATGCACAAGATTATTCTATAAGATGCGACAAGTGCCAACGCACGGGAAACATTTCATGGAAGAATGTGATGCCAATGAATATTATATTCGAATTGGAACTCTTTGACATGTGGGGCATAGACTTCATGGGACCATTTCTACCATCAAATGGTTATAAGTACATTCTGTTGGTCGTTGATTATGTCTCCAAGTGGGTTGAAGCGGTTTTTGCGTTGCAAGCGATGCGACGATAGTCTCCAAATTCTTGCGAAGAAACATCTTCACTCGTTTTGGCACCCCACGTGTCATAATAAGTGATGAAGGCTCCCACTTTGCCAATGGCATCATCAACAAACTGCTGCTCAAGTACAATATCCACCATAAGGTCGTCACCGCATACCATCCACGAACAACCGGTCAAGCCGAGGTGTCTAATAGGGAAATCAAACTGATCCTAGAGAAGGTGGTGAATCCTTCACACAAAGATTGGGCCATGAAGCTAGATGATACCTTGTGGGCATACAGGACCGCCTATAAAACACCTATAGGAATGTCTCCGTATGCACTGGTGTTTGGGAAGGCATGTCACTTACCACTAGAATTGAAGCACAAAGCATTGTAGGCATTGAAGAAGCTCAAGTTTGATTTGAAGACTGCGGGGGAGGTTAGAAAACTTCAGTTTCCCAAGCTAGACGAATGGAGAATTCAAGCATATAAAAATGCCAAGATCTACAAGGAACGCACAAAACGTTGGCATGACAAACGACTATGCAAAAAGAATCTCCAGGTTGGACAGAAGGTCTTGTTATACAATTCTAGGCTATGACTTTTTCCCAGAAAATTAAGTTTACACTGGTCCGAACCATTTATAATCAAAGAAGTATTCCCACATGGTGCGGTCAAATTAACCAATGAAGGAAGGACCAACACATTCAAGGTCAACGGGCAAAGAGTCAAGATATATCACGGAGGAGACTTACACCGCGAGAAAACCACCGTGGACCTGAGGAATTCCTGACTGAAGAAGAAATGAGCAGTCCCTACGATAATATGCGATACAAACTCATCAGGGATGCATTTTTTGAAGTATCCTTTTGATATCTTTATTTCATGAACTTACTTTACCTTTTTGTACAAACATGACTCTTTAAAATTATCAACTCTCTCTTTCATACTTTTTACCGTCTTAATATTTAGCAACGATCGTAGTAAACGATTGCTGTGGAGCTACGCGATAAAGTAAAAACAAGCTACCAGTTCATTCAGCCCATCACAATCGAGGAATCAACCCGCCACAAAGAAGGTTTTGATCACAGATGATGCGGGCAGCAGAGAAAATTTGGGGGTTGTATCTTTCTTTGACTTTCTACTCCAAATTTTGCACTCTCGTATCTCATTTTAACATTGCTAATTTTATCATCGCATCATCTTTAGTTTGGCACAATCATTGAATGTTGCAAATTTGGGGGTTATATCTTTCTTTGACTTTCTACTCAATCTTCTTTTCATGAGCTAACTTTAGGATCAACTCCTTCAGCATTAAACATTTTTCAACTAGGTGATTGACGAATCAGTGATACTTGTAGTAGTTGGGGTCGTTGACTTTCCCTAACTGTTCTTGTCGCTCACACTGTGATAGTTGAATGAGTTGTTTCTCTAATAGTTACTTTAACATGTCTGCAACATCAGAATCAGGGAATGGGTAAACTTTTTCCTACCTTTCTTTAAGAGTTGAACGACGCCTATCACCCTAATTGTGTTTTCTTTCAAATTTTGTTTATTTTTCTTTAGTAGAAAATTTCATTGAGGTTGCATGAACAACTATAGATTTTTTGGTGGCACCATTTACGATCTTTTCAGTGCTCTTGGTTTCATTCTTGTCTTTTCTCACCTCAGGAACCAAAAAATCCTTAGTTCCCTTATTAGTGATGCTCAAATTCATGTCAAGGGCGAGAGTCACTAGCTCTTTGAATATACGAAGTTTTATCCTTTGTAGAATGCAGAGAAGTTCCCAATACATGCCTTCAATACACATCTCCACTAGTGAGTCTATCTTTGCAATCCATAATCAGAGCTCACCATCTGTTGATGTAGTAGATGATTGACTTTCCTTTTTTCTTCTTGATGTTTTTCAGCTCCATCATACTAACGATATGTCTAGTGTTGTAACAATAGTTTAAGAAGTCTCTTTTCAGCTATTCCTAACTGTCATTCTCTTCCAACTCCAAATTGCACCAATCAAAAGAATTTCCTTTCAAGGTTTGGATGAATTGCTTAACCAGCAAGCCTCCTCTGGTTTCTACATTTTCGCAGGTTTCAATGAAGTGAGCAACATGTTCAGATTGCCCTTTCCATTGAAATGCTGGAACTTTGGAGATTGGTACCCAGCTGGCATTCTCAGGTTGTCGATTCTCTTGGTGTACGACTTGGAGTACATAAAAGAAGATAACAACGGTCCTCTATACCAAGCCCCTATGGAGTTTGTAATCATATTTTGCAATTGTTGAAGCGATAGCGAGGCGATGGAGGCAGTTTGTTGTGGCTGATTTTCTTGCAAGACAGTCTTTCCTTTGTCATTGGCTTTGGTAGCTGGAGCTTGACTCGTCTCAACAGTTTCTTGAGCCTGCATTTGATCTCTTAAGGAAACAATTTCATGGTCTCGCTTTTCAACAACTTTCATTAAAAGATTTATCTTCCTCTCCATCTCTACCATGGCTACCTCAGTTGTTACATCCACCATCATGATAGATACTACATCAAAATGTTATTCTTTCTTTGATCGATCAGTAGAAAGAGCAGAGTTGTCAAACAGAGAAAGAATAAAATTTTGATGTAGTATAACAGAGCCTTGTTCGAGTAGAAAATTCCATCAGTTGTTCCTAGATTTTCTTCACGATGTCAGAGCCTTGTTCTTGCTCATGCAAGATTCCTTTTGACTGACACCGGTGACAAGTCTCGTATATGATCCGCTTGTAACAATTGCTTTGAATGCAACTTTCTTTGGTGTCATTTTTTTGTTTGAATGTTGAGAGATAGATGAGAGGTAGAGACGTCCCACTGAGTGTGCCAATTTGTTCGCACGAGGTTCCCATAAAAACGTGTTTCATGGAGTTGAACTTGTGTTGATGTAGATTTTATGTGGATGTAATTCAATCTCTAGTACTTGATCATCTGATTCTTTCTTAGTTTAATGTGTACACTAGACTTGAGAAAGCGGAGCACGTGATATTCTTGAAGTTGAAGTCTTGGAAGAATCTTTGTATCTCTAAAGGACTTCAGTTTTCAAGTGTGATCAGCTTTAGGAGTTAGGGAGTCTTCTGATTATTGGGAGAATTCTCTCTAGGCCCTTAAGAGTATGAAATTTCTGACCCCACAAATGAAAAGAACTTTTCTACTTATAGAGCGCTCAAGTGGGCTTTGTGGATTTGGGCTTGGTTGGTCCATGGACCTAGGCCTGGCCTTTGGGCCTAATTAATTAGATTTGGATCTTCTTTGACATTTAGGTCAAATTAAGTATATTCTTGGGTCCAATTTAACTTTTTCCTAAACTTAAATATTTAATTAGACCAAAATAATTAATTTGTTCTAACGGTCAAGATGAAAACACATGACATCACTAGGATTCGCCAATTTATGACTTCAATTTCAACTTGGGCCACATGCCAACTTTTAATTAATCCCAAATTCAGTTACTTGCAATTTCATCATTAATTTAGTAAATGACATAACAATTTGTGATTGGTCCAAAATTTCTCATTCAACATTAACTTTTGAAAAGAAATTTACAACATGAGATTGCATAAATAGTCCAAAATAATAATAATTATGATTATTATACAAATAAAATTTAGATTCTAGTTGAAAAATCTTCAAGTCAAAGCTTGGACCATTGTCCAACAATGAGTTGAAGGGATTGAATCCCAAGCGGAAGCGCATGAATGTTGTACAAATTTTAATTTCAATTTGAGATACAATCAGAAAATATAGAGAATAACTAAAACATAGGATAAACAATCTCTAATCAATATGCTAAAGGAGAAAAATGAAGAAATTCTACTTACCTTTGTAGAATTCACAACCTCATGAATCCTCTCCTGATCTCACGAACAAAAAGGATCATTCCTCGGCCTCACCAAGAAAACGCAGTGACGAAGGAGAGTAAGGAGAGTACCACCTTGAAGGCTTTCTTGTTATTCTCAAGGAAGAGAACTATAGAGGAGTTGTGGGCTTGTTGTTGATGAATTTTGGGGAAAGGGAGAGAACTTTTCTCAGAGAGCCCTTTTTTCTCATAAAGAGAAAATCCTAGTGAAAAAACGTAGGAGGAAGAAGATGAATTCCTCTATCAAACGTGAACTACTTCATGTAAAAGTGGGGGGTTTGAGAGATTAATGGGGAGGAAGTTATATTATTTAAAAAACAAAATTTAATAAATAAAATTTTGAATTTAAATAAAATATAATAACTAACTTTATTATGTATTAATAAAACTATATGTTATATCACATATAACATTTAACCTATAGTTTATATTATATCATATATCATATCTATAGTTTATTAATCTCTCAAATAATCTATAGAATTAATATGAACCACATTCATATTAATTTTAACTTTTAGTCGTTATATGAATCATATTCATATAATTAATATTTGAATCAAATTCAAATATCTATTTCTCCTATAAAAACTTTATATTATAATGTATTATAGATATTATATTAATTATATCTTATATAATCAATTTCTTTTAACTAATTTGAACAATTCAAATTAATCCTATAATGTATCATATACATTATATTATTTATATCTCATATAATTAATTAGTTCCCTTAATTAATTTGAACAACTCAAATTAATCTAAAATTCATTATATTCTCATTAATCCTAATTGAGCTAACTAGGGAACCTTATGGACCTATAGATTGAAATACCAATGGTACTTGATTAATTAATTAAACTCTTTAATTAAATTAATGAACTTCCATTAATTGCCAGTCAATCCACTAAAGACCGACAGTTGTACTCTTTGTACTATAGATATATTTCTATGTCCATTGGATATAACCAATCAACAATACGTTGACCCTTCACAATTTGCTCGTAAGTACAGATAGGCCAAAATTACTGTTTTGTCCTTGTAGTTACCTTTAACTTCTTAAGTACCACTGACCCATCTAATGAACCATTAGTTATAGTCCAACTATAATTGAATCTCTCTCTGATCAGGAGAGAGAGCGCCACATTGTTCAAGTCCCAGAATGAGCCTTTAAGGAAGCACTTTCTCTACTTATCCTAACAATGGGGAAGGAATGAATTTCTTCTTGTATAGCTATGTTCCCAGCTCCCCAACCAGACGAATCCCCAAAATGGTAGACATATTGAGTCGACGAAACTGACCACTCTCACCCATGCAAATCATAGGACCGCCCTCATAGACAGGAATTCACAACTCACTCAAGATTTAGGTCACCTATGGTCATCTTGGTAAAATGTAAGTCTCTTCTAGTAATGTTGTTATAAAGAGAGACTATTCATTTCAGGGTCCAGTCTTATATAAACTCTTTGTATAGGATACATTTACTCACATGTCTCCACATGAATGATCAGGATCAGATCATTTGTAGCACTTTACAATATTTATAACAACTATAAAGCATGTTGTATCTGTAGTGTTACCAGGATAAAGTACCTAGCCTTATCCATCTACTACAGAGTGTTTAGGTTATTACTTAAACATGATCCATCTGTATGTCTCCACATACATGTTCAAATTACATAAAATAACCTAGGATCTTAGTTTATTAGATTGAGTAAATGCACATAAAATAACAATTATATTTAATGATAATGATTTGTTTACAGAGACTTACAAACCACGAGAATAAAGAGAGATTTAGGAGTGTGTTGTTTTCTTTTGTGGAGAGACTTTATTCTTTGTCCTTTTTTTTCAACTTTATTGGTTAAAGCTTTTTGTTTGTTGGTTTTCATTGTCTCTTTGACCTCACATTCTCAAGGTGGCTATCACCCAACACTTTCAATCTACGCTTGGCCTTCTGTTCAACAACCTAAATGATAAGAATGTTAATGATAAAAGTTGATTATAAAAAGAGGGATATCTTAGTTTGATATTCACCTTCTTGTTTGTTTTTTATTTTTTTATTTTATTTTATTTTATTTTTTTGTCTCTTCTTTAATTCTTTTCATCATCAGTAACTTCCTCAACTTGCTGCAAAAAAATGCTTTCAAGTTAGAAAATACCTTGTTACTAAGATAGAACACTATCATTGTCGTGTCTATCACTACTTAGCACTGTCCAAAATCTTAATGATATCTTAGTTAAATATTTACCTTTTTCTCACTTGCATGTTTTGTTTTATTTTCCCTTCATTGATTATGTTCTTTTATCATTGTCATCATCAAGATCAAGATTGGTTTCCTAAACTTCAATTCCTGTAAGAAAATGTTGTGAAAATTCATTGTTGCTAAGATAGACAGATATGATGATAGAAAACTATCGTTGTCTATCACTGATAGAAAGTAATAAACTTCTATCACTTAGAAAATCTTGAGAAAAGAATCAGACCTTCTACTTCTCTTGTGTTGGGATCTAAGCTTCCTCCAACTCTTATGTTTGCATGTCTTGTGTTTCGATCTTAGCTTCCTGCAACAAAAAACATATTTTCATTCAAAATATAGTGATAGGGACAAACAACCATCATTGATAGACAATGATATACTTCTACCACTATCTATCACTACAAACATTTAGAAAATACCCAAACCTTTTCTATACCTTCTTTATGTCGTATCTGATCTTCAATCTACGAGAAAAAAAAATAGTTTATATATTTATTTACTATTATTTTTTTGGACCTTATGATGAGAGGGAGGAGGTAGGAAAGGGAATGGAAGGACACAAACTTGAATTTAATTTGGTGGTACTTTTGGGATGGCAAAGAGAGCTAAAAGAGGCAGTATTAGAGGGAGAAGGAAGGAATAAGGAGGGCAAGTTTGGATGCGAAATTTTCATGAGAAGGTTAGGTTGGAAAGTAGGAGAAGATTTGGGAGAGATTTTGTGGGTAAGAAAAAGAAAAAGGGTTGGATTAAATGGAAATAGGAAATGGATAAAAGGGAATTTAATTAGAAAAATGAGGTAAAACTTTTTTTTTTCTTGAGGGGTTTTTGTCAAAATGTGTTTGTTTGCTCAACAAAGGAAGGTAGTTTTAAAAATAAAGACTAAAAGTAGAAAAAATTGGGCCTATTCACTTACAGAAACTTGTGTACATACATTTTCTATGTATTTGCCTCTTTACTAACATTTTGTGTCTATTTGGGTTATTGCATATTTACCTTTCACTTACATTTTCTATCTACAATGAAGTTGATACAAGTAAATAAAATGCAACTTTTCTTTTTTTCTTTTTCATATATGAAGAAAGTGATGTAAATATATCTTGCCAAGAATTCGTCATTTGTCACCATTTTTTTTAGTATAGGGATGAGACAATTGAATCTCTGACTTCAAAGTTGATAATCAAGAACTACGACAATTGAGTTATACTCGTTTTTTAGCATTTCGTCATTTTGTCACAATTTTTTATTTTTACAAAGGGTTCACAAGTCACATTCTCTGTCATTTTGTATGAGTAGATAATTCTTACCCAAAAGATATGTTCAAAAGTAAATTTTGCATAAACGTGAAATAATTATTATGTCTTTTTAAATGACTCAGACAGAAATGTTTATAATTTCTTCTAATTTCTTTTAGACTATCTATGCATTGTGATTTTCAATCCTTGAGACATGGAGCTTATAGTTGGAGTTCAGTTTAATGGTGATATTTGTGAATTATATTTTGAATGTTTGAATCAAGCCGAAATTCAAAGTCTACCAATTAAGGGTTGATTTTGCTTGACTTGAGAAAAAAGTGTTTTTCAAAACGCTCATTTTTATTTAAACACTTTTGACAAAAATTATTGAAAATACACTTCAAAAGCTATTTTGAGTGATTGCCAAACACTCCAATTTTTTCCAAAATAACTTATTTTTTAAACTGAACACTTGAAAATGTATTCCAAATACATCCTAAAGCTTTTGTCATTCATTTTTATGAGTAGTTGAACTTATATTAACTTTCATGTCTAAATATGATTGGGATGAAATAAAACTATGGATAGTTTTTATTAAAAGAATAACCGATACAAAGCTATTTTCTAATTTTCTTGGTATTTAGAAAGCAATGGTATTATATGTGAGTTTTTGAGACCTCCTGGTCAAATTCATATGAAATTTTGTTATAAATATTTTTTTTTTCTTCTTATAATTTGTGGTGATTTGTTCCCTTATGATTTGTTGGATATCTTTTGGATGGGTTGTTGCACTTTCTTTTGTTATGTTCACAGTTGACTTTAATAATAGTGATTTTATGTTTATTTAATTGTGATACCAATTTATCGGTGTGATCACAATGATAGGCATATCAATGATATATTGATATCAATATCATTTCTTCCTAGTGCCTGCCCCCACTTAGACTTTTATATATGATATGATTTAACATTTGAACTTAATAGATGGTATGAAACTAAAACATTCTAAGAATGAAGCAACCAAGTTACCAAAAGACTAAAGAAAGAGAAGCTCCAGTTACACACTTGCAAAATATGGTTGAAGTACAAGTTACGATTAAAGAAATTTTAAGAAGATTGACAAGTCAAGAAAGTACATCTATCACGTAATGAAAGCTAGAATAGTCTAAATGTCAATTAAAAGGTAATACATATAATACTTTCTTCTAAAAACTATAGCTTATTCTAAAGTGTTGAATTAGATTAAAAGTCAAAGTGTTATGACTATCATCCAGTTACGGTAGTCATAGTTTCAAATTAACTAAAAGACTATTTGTAGTGACTTGGTATAACTGAATTGCTATGACTATCCTACAGCTATGGTAGTCATAGACTAGTTATTGATATTGGGATCCCAATTTCATGAATGTTGGTTAGTTTTGATGTATAATGTGATGTGTTGGAATTGATTTTTAAATTCTCCTCTTCTCAATTTAAAAGCAACTCAACAAAACTTAGTCCATAAATACCACCCATTTCTTATGGAACATATGACTATTGTTTTATTTGTTTTTGTTGAGTTTGTTGTATTAGTTGTTTTTCTTGACAATCGTTGTTGCTTGGGTTGATAAGTTATTATTATGGTTTCTACTAAGTTCATGAGTTTATTTGTTGAATTGAGTTTATGTTAATAAGTTTATATGCTTTTGTGTTTATTTATAATTTTTAGTTTTTCATTGCGAATATAAAAGAATGATGCTTCATGTTTGTTGAGTTTGTTGCATTAGTTGTTTATCTACTAAATTCATTTTAGTTCATAAGTTTTATTAACTTAGTTTGTGTCAATAAGTTTAGTTTATGTAACTTCTCCCTACTTTAATTATTTATTCTCACGTGTTTATGTATTTTATATTTTTATTAATTTTTTTTCAGATATCATCTATTGTGGTCTTTAGTAGAGGATTTCATAAAGTTTGATTCAGACAGTGTTGGGCCTGCTTCTTGTTGAATGTATTTTAAAAGCCCAAATGATGATTCCAGTGGTCCTGTTTTGCTAATCCAATTCGTGAGCCCAAGAATTTTGGTTTGGTAGAGTTCTTGGCTATTGTTTGTCCACGAACTTCCAGATGATATGTTCCACATGGTTCGCTCCACTAACCCTTGCCTGATGGAAGTGAAATGAAAACTTTATTCTGATAGAAATTTGTACAGAATTAATTTCTCTCTCTCTCTCTCTCGTTCTCTCTTTCGATATTGCAGAACTTCTCTAACCCTAATCTTTTGTTTATTCTGTGTGACTGCTTGAGTAAACGATTGGTGATAAAGAGCATGCAATCTTGTAGAAGAAAAGAGGAAGAAGAGTTCTATACAACAATATACGTGTTCGGCAAAATGATGCCTATATCCACGGGAAGGAGGGGAGATCTTATTCAAGAGCTAAGTCACAGTTTTTCTTTTTACAAATTTCAAGCTTTCTTGAAGCTTTTGTATATTGTTGTATATTACAAAATTTGTAAATGATGAGTATTTATACTATTTTTCTTATACAAGTAGTTACAATAACAACCTGTAAAAAGTTAAAGAAATGTGAACATCTGTTGAATATGTTGAATGTTTGAGCTTATTTACTTCAAATCTCCACCTTAAGCTCAACATGCAAGCTCTTCTCCTTCCAGATTTGACATATCTTCACCCTTTTTCAGAAAGTTGGAAGCTGAACTGACCAAGACAATTTGCTAGCTTGAGTTTAGATATAGGTTTGATAAGCATGTCAGTTGCATTTTCGGTGGTATGAACTTTAAGCCCTTCGACTTCTCCTTTCCCTATTATGTCTCTTACAAAGTGATATTTAATATCTATGTGTTTGGTCCTTGAATGATATTGAGGGTTTTTGGATAGGTGAATGACACTTTGGTTATCACAGTAGATCTTTACTACTGTTTGATTAATACCAAAGTCCTTCATCAACCCTTTTAACCACAATGGTTCTTTTATTGCTTCTGATAAAGCCATATACTCTGCTTTTGTGGTTGATAATGTTGTGATTGACTATAAATTTGCTTTCCAATACAAAAAATTAGGACCAAATAAGAATAGATAACCTGTTAATGATCTTCTTTTGTCTTGGTCACCTGCAAAATCTGAATCAACATATCCATATAACTCTAAATTTGTTTCATTAGTACTTTGATATGTTAATTTTTACTGTTTAGACTAAATTAGATATCTTAAAATCCTTTTTTTTTTTTTTTGCTTCCCAGTACCTTTTTCTAGGGTTAGACATGTATCTACTAACAAGACTAGTGTTGTATGATAGGTCTAGTCTAGTAGATATCATTAGGTACATTAGACTCCTTAGTGCTTGATTGTATGGAATTGATTGCATTTGAGTCAAATGTTCTATGTCTGTTTCTTTTGGTGAGTTTTTCTGAGGAAAGTTTAAAATGATTAGCAATAGGTATAGTGACTGGTTTTGCATTAGACATATTAAATCTGTTAATTACTTTTTCACAGTAGCTTAAATGACTAACGGTTAGAGTAGAAAAAGCTCTGTCTCTTTGAATTTCAATCTCAAGGATCTTTTTAGACTGACCCAAATCCTTCATGTCAAATTCTCTCTTTAGGAGATTTTTTACATGAAATAAATCCTCCTTAGATTTCCCTGCTAGTAGCATATCATCAACATAAAGTAGTAGATAGACTTTGTCCTTATAAGTAGTTGAATTAATATAAGAACAAATATCATAAGAACTTCTTTGAAATCCAATACTCTCTATGTAGTCATTAAACTTTCTGTACCAACATCTAGGGGATTGTTTAAGACCATATATAGATTTGTTTAGGAGACAGTATAGGTCTTCCTTCCCTCTTTCTTCAAACCCTGTAGGTTAAACCATGTAGATAACCTCTTCTAGATTTCCATGAAGGAAAGCAGTTTTAACATCTAGTTGATCTAGTTCAAGGTTGTACTGAGCAACTAGAGATAAAAGAAATCTAATAGAGGTTTGTTTTACTACTGGTGAAAAATTTTCAGAATAGTCTATGCCTTCCCTCTGAGTAAACCTCTTAGCCACTAGCCTTGCCTTATACCTAGGCCTTTCTTCTTTGGTAAAACCCTCCTTTAGTTTATATATCCATTTAGAGGCTATAGGTTTGCATCCTTTAGGAAGAGGGGCTAGGGTCTAAGTATTATTGACAGTGAGTGATTCCATTTCTTCACACATATCTTAAATCTAAGACCTAGCATTAGGACAGTTTACTGCCTCTTCAAAAGTGGCTGGTTCTTGGTCATTAGGAGCTATTGTGGCATTTAGGACTAGGTTCATGTAATTAGTTTCAGTATACCTAGCTGGAGGAACTATCACTCTTCTTTGTCTATCCCTAGCCAAAGAATACTGACTTAGATCAGGTACAACTTCAGTATTCCTAGTATGCTCATTTGAGTTTTCCTTTTCTTCTTCTTCAGTTTCATTATGAGGGTTATGGCTAGTGGAAGAATCTTTAGGTGTCTCCACCTCAATCCTAGCAGCATTAAGGCTATTAGGAACTTCATAAGTTGTCTTTTCTTTTTGCATAAACATCTCTTTTTCTCTGAAAGTGACATCCCTACTTATGACAAACCTTTTCTCAATAGGATTCCATATCTTAAAGCCTTTGACACCTTCTGAGAACCCAACAAACATACACTTTACTGCCCTAGACTTTAGTTTCCCCTGATTTTGGTGAATATAGCCAACACATCTAAATACCCTTAGATTTTCTAGGTTAGGTGGATGTGTGGTCCATTTTTCTTCAGGAGTTAGAAAGTTTAGGGAGGAATGAGGACACCTATTTAAGGTGTACATAGTTTAGCTTGCTGCCTCAGCCCAATATTTTTCACTAAGGATTACATCTGAGAGAAGACATCTAACTCTTTCCATGACTGTTCTATTTAGTCTTTCAGCTACTCCATTCTGTTGAGGAGTGAATCTAACAGTCCTATGCCTAGTTATTCCTATTTCTTTATAGAATTTATTAAACTCTTCACTACAAAATTCCAGTCCATTGTCAGTTCTTAGGTATTTAATTTCTTTAGAAGTTTACTTCTCTATCATGAGTTTCTATTCCTTAAACCTATCAAACACTTGGTCTTTAGTTTTAATGAATTAGACCCAACTTTTTCTAGAGAAGTCATCAGTAAAAGAAAGTAAATACTTTGAGCCACTTAGACTAGGTGTAGGAGCTGGACCCCATAGGTTAAAGTGTATATAATCTAGGATAGCTTTTGTGGTGTGTTGTGCTTTAGTGAAACTTTGCCTTGTGGCTTTTCCTAAAGCACAGTGTTCACAAAAGGTTAGATTTTCTGAGAGACCTTTAAGTAGAATCCCTTATTTAGATAGGACTTCTAGGCCTTTAGCACTAATGTGAGATAACCTTTTGTGCCAAACATCAGCCTCTGTGATCTCATTTGTGGTGGCAACATATGCCCCTGTCATCATTTCAACTCCTTTGACCACAAATAAGTCATTTATCTTTTCCCCAACTAATATCACCTTAGAATCCTTTAGCACCTCAAGGGTTCCTCTTTTACCCCTGTACTCACACCCAATTGCATCTAGCATACCTAAGGAGATTAGATTTCTCTAAAGAAGTGGAACATATCTCACATTCCTAAGGAGTTTAATAGTTCCATCCTTAAGTTTCATAGAAACAGAGCCAATGCCTTCTATCCTACGGCCTTGGTTGTTTCCCATATAAACCATTTCTTCTTCAATTTCTTTAAAGGTGTTGAACCATGGTCTCATTGAGGTCATATGGTAGGTGCATCCGGAATCTAGGACCCAATCATGTTTTCCTAAAGGATTTACAATGTTGGATTTGTCTAAAGTTTAGGCTAAAACATCTAAGTAGATAAAGGAGCCTTCTACAACAGATGCTTCGGGTGTTTGCCTTTTGAGTCCTTTTCTTTCTCTTGATTCTTTCTTTTTAGGATAAAACAGCCTTTGATTAAATGTCCTTTCTTTTTGCAATACTTACATTTTATTTTCTATTTAGACTTATTATCTTCTGAGTTATGTGGTTTTCTGTCCTTTGAATGATTTTGTTTGAAGTTTCATTTAACAAATAACCCTTCACCACTAGGATGATCCTTTCTATCAATTTGTAACTCTAGCTCTCTAGTTCTTAGGGCTAAAATTATAGTATCTGTACTTATACTGTCCCTTCCATATTTTAGAGCATTTTTAATTTCCTTATATGGTTCAGGCAAAGAGTTTAGAAGCACATAGGCCTCATTTTCATCACCAAGTTTTTCTCCTAGAGTTTTGAATTCAGCAACAATTTTCTTGATCTCATCCAAATTATCAGTTAAAGTTTTTAATAAATCCATTTTAAACGTAAAGAATTTCTCCTTAAGGTACATTTTACTAGGAAGATCTTTAGTAGCATATAACTCTTCTAGTTTAGTCCATATCCCATAGGCAGTTTTTTGATCTAAAACTTGTCTAAAAACACTGTCACTAAGGTTTAGAACCAACATACCATAAGCTGTCAGCTCCCAGTCTTCTTTTTCTTGAGCTGTCACAGTGGCAGGGAGTGTTGATGGGTCAAGGAGGGCTCTATGAGCTTTTTGCTGGCCGAAAATCAACTTGATTTTTGCCTTCCATAGGCCAAAATCTCCTTTGCCATCGAATTTCTCTACTTTGAATCTTGCTACTGACATCTTTGAATGAAAAACTTGAATCTTGAATCTTCAAGAACTGTAATTTTGTAAGTCTTTTTCTCTAATACCACTTTGTTGGGCCTGCTTCTTATTGAATGTATTCTAAAAGCCCAAATGATGAATCCAGTGGCCCTGCTTTGCTGATCCAATTCGTGAGCCTAAGAATTTTGCCCCAAAATGAATTTTGGTTTGGAAGAGTTCTTGGCTATTGTTTGTCCACGAACTTCCAGCCGATGTGCNCCACGTGGTTCGCTCCACTAACCCTTGCCTGATGGAAGTGAAATGAAAACTTTATTCTGATGAGAATTTGTACAGAATTAATTTCTTTCTCTCTCTCTCATTCTCTCTTTCGATATTGCAGAGCTTCTTTGACCCTACTCTTTTGTTTGTTCCGTGCGACTGCTTGAGTAAACGATTGGCGATAAAGAGCATGAAATCTTGTAGAAGAAAAGAGGAAGAAGAGTTCTACACAACGATATACGTGGTTCGGCAAAATGATGTCTACATCTACGGAAAGGAGAGGAGATCTATTCAAGAGCTAAGTCAAAAATTTTCTTTTTACAAATTTCAAGCTTTCTTGAAGCTTTTGTATGTTGTTGTATATTACAAAATTTGTAAATGATGAGTATTTATACTATTTTTATGATACAAGTAGTTACAATAACAACCTGTAAAAAGTTAAAGAAATGTGAACAGCTATTGAATATGTTGAATATTTGAGCTTATTTACTTCAGATAGAGATTCAAAGTACTTAAGTTGATATTTTCTTCTTTTGTTTCAAATGAATCATTATGCTCCAAAGAAACTTGCATTGGAATTTTCGCTATGTAAACTTATAATAGTTACTAGTATTGCTACTAATTTTGTTAATCTT
Source organism: Benincasa hispida (assembly GCF_009727055.1). Classification (NCBI taxonomy): domain Eukaryota; kingdom Viridiplantae; phylum Streptophyta; class Magnoliopsida; order Cucurbitales; family Cucurbitaceae; genus Benincasa; species Benincasa hispida. The sequence continues at coordinate 55,893,323 of NC_052351.1, forward strand.
TCACTTGATGCAATTTGATAATTATAACTTAAGTTGATATAACTTGAAATCTGTGGTAGGTTGATACTTTTTCCTTTGGATTCAATGACAATATTTTGTTTGATAAATGCATCTTCAATTTTATTTAAATGCTTGGATGATGCAGATCTTTGATAAGTTGGTATTGTTTGAAAGATGATTCATTCTAAATTTATAATAGGTTTACATTAAATTTGATGTTATTTTTTAATTAATAAATATCTTTCAGCGACATTTTATAGAACACAAATCATAATTTAAAAAGTAGCATGGAATTTATATTGGTACACAATATAAATTCTACTGACGTTTTTCCATATTGCAAAAGATGTTTCCAATGGCTCAAAACACACATTTACCAACAAACTTTCACGTTGCTAAAAATATACTTTCAGAAACAAGCTTGCAGCGTCGCTGTAACTAACAAATAGTGACATATTGTGTGTTACTAAAAGTAATGCATAAGCATTAGTGAAACTTAAGCCTTAGCACTGCATATTAAAATAGCCAGTGAAATCTTCATTACACGGCTACTACAACATTTATAGTAACACTTCTTATTGATATTTTTTGACTTTCATCAATGCATTTTATTCATTACATAAAGTGATTTTTCTTGTAGTGAGTCTAGTGATTTCTTATTCTCCTTGGTGCAATTTCTTCTTTCTTTCTTCTAATCTTACTTGACCTTTTTTCTTCAATGGTTATATCTCCTTTATTATCCTTTTTTTCCACAAAGAATCTTTGCCCTTCTTCTTCCCCTTTATTATCCTTTTTTTTCCACAAACAATCTTTGTCCTTCTTCTTCATGTTCAACATATTTTAATACTTCTTCAACAACTTTATTTTTTTTTTCTCCCTTTCTCTCTCTTTTTTTACCTATCTCTTCCTTATCTTTTTCTCTAGATCATGAAATATTTGATTATTGTTGATTCAGATCCTTATTTTGTTGGAACAAGTTAAAGCGTAGAAAACTTCATGTAAACACATAAATTAAATTATCAGTGATAGATAAAAAATACTAAATATTGATGTCTACCACTAATAGACAATCAGAAGTCTATCACTATCTATAGTAATAGATAGTGGTAGTAGCCTATTACTGTCTATCATTGATAATGATAGAACACTATTTCTAATAGACAGTGATAGACTATTATCACTAATGATCAATTATATTTGTTTGAAATAAGAAATTACAACAAGTACTTACATCATTTGCCTAATATATTCTCAGGAAGATTTTGGTACTTATCTAGCTCTATAGATTCCCAAGAAATAATTCTTGGACTCTGATTTCCTAATTTCCTTCCAAATCCAATATTCAAATCTGAAAGTTCTGGTATTATTATTTCAAGAGCCCAAAATATTAATGTAAGTGGGAGCCTTGAAGGTACACTAATGACATGTTACTATAAGAAGCCTTCTTGAAGTATTCATATATTAGGTTGTAAACAAGTCTCCCCATAATAGTTTTAAAAATTTCTAAGGTTCTCTCTATTTATTTCCCGTTCATTGTCTTTGAAGGATCTCTTATCGAAGAGTTCCATGAGCGCGTTTGGATCGCTCCAATTTTACAATGACCGAAATACATGAAATACGTCCAAACGCACAATTATGCAAACAAACAGTAATTATTGGCATGCTATGAACAAGAAATTACAAGGGAGAGAATTGCCATACCAGTTGAAGACGGTCTTCATGTTGGAGTTGATGCCCTAATGTCTCGTGTACTGTAGTTTGTAAATAGTATGTACAAACGCTTGTGTTGTTAATATATGATATTTACTTCACATCTTGTATTTTGCTCGGTTACTTGTTTTATTTGCTTTACCACAAACCAATAAACATAAAATCCTTGGTTATCTGTATGTAACTCAAGCATGTATGTGGTGACATACAAGTAGATCATGTCTTGAGTGATAACCAAAATGGTCTGTAGTATATGGATACAGGAGGGAAACCTTATCCTGGTAACCCTACGGACGCGACTCGCTTTGTGGAATGGTCACAAGTGTTGTGATTTGTCACAAATGGTCTGATCTTAATCATTCGTGTTAGGGATATGCGAGCAGAGGCGTCCTATACAAAGAGTTTATATAAGACCTGACCACGAAGTGTTAACGTCTCGTTATATAACACCGTTCATGACAGAGACTTCACTTCACTAGGATGACCATAGGTAACATGACCTCAATCCTGAGTGAGTTGGGAACTCCTTCCATTAAGGGTACTCCTTTGATTAGTATGGGTGCGAGTGGCCAGTTCGCCGATTCAAACCTACCATTTTGAGGATTCGTCTAATTTGGGAGCTGAGAACTCAGCTACACAAGATGAAATTCACTCCTTCCCCGAGGCTGGGTAAGTAGATATATGGCTCCCTTAACGGCTGATTCTAGGGATAGAACGATGTGGCGCCACACACCTTCTCTTGGCCCGAGAGGTGTTCACACATAGTTAGACTATGTTGTATTGTTCATTAGAGGAATCAGTGGTACTTAAAGAGTGAGATGTAACTACAGGGACAAAATGGTAAATTGGCCCAGCTGTACTTACGAGCATCTATGAAAGGTCATCGTACTCATGATTGGTTATATCCAATGGACACAGAAATATATCTGTGGTAAGAAGAGTTCAGCTGTTGGTCTTTAGTGGAATCACTGACAGTTAACGGATGGTGGATCTCGTAGCTAAAGAGTTTAGTCAGCTATTCACGTACCGTTGGAGCTTCGAGCCACAGGTCCATTAGGTCCCCTGGGTAGCTTGGATAAAAGTCAAGAACCAGTATTTGGGTTAATCTGAAATGTTCAAATTCACAAGAGGAAGTTCAATTATATATGATATAATTGGACTGGTTAATTATATATGATATAATTGGCTAAATGTATGAGATACATTATTTTGGAGGAAATTAGATATAAATATGATTTATATCAAGTAGAGGATAAAATACTATAGTAGATATGTGATTTCAAACTATAGGATATAAATATAATATGATTATATTTATTAATTAATTAATTGATTAACTATATGGTAATTAATACTTTTGTCACGTTTGGACGTGGATTAGTGGGCAACGTCAGTTATGGTAACCGATGGGTTAAAATGAAAATAGTTTTCATTTTTGAATCGTGCAATCGATAGTCGTTCAATCGTCCAAAGAGAATTCGTGAAGCGTGCGTTGGTGAAAGAAGACGATCGTTCGAGAGCCTATATGATAGTCACTTCTCCACCTAGACAATCATTCACCTCACACTAAATGATCGCACACTGTCGCCTAGACGATCGGATAGCTTCTTTAAACGATCGTATAGTGTGCCGATTTAGCTAAACAGTTTTATACCTTTTCCTAAACGATCGTTCAACAAATCCTACACGATCGTGTAGCTCTTCTATGCAATAAGCACTTCTGCTATACGATAGCATCATTTTCTCTCCCACTTGCTTATCGCTTACACGACTCGTTCTTCCTCCGTCCTTTACCAAATTCACCAAAGCCCACCCTTTGGGTTTTCACTCCGAGAATACCCGGGGCTCATTAGTGGTGGTGTCGTCCCCGTTGTGGTTGTGAGTTCACATTGATCGTGCTGCAGTCGACGTTTTTCGTCGGGCGTTGGTAGAACATTTGGAGGGTCCGCTGCGTTGGAGTTCCGGAGATTGAAGATACTCTTCAACTGGTATGAAACTTTGTCTCCTTGTTATTTATCTTGTTCTGAGCATGCCGATAATTAGTATTTGTTTGTATAACTATATGTTGAATGTATATATTTGTATTTCGGTCACTGTGAGATCGGAGCGATCCGAACGCGCTCATGGAACTCTTAGATATAAGATCCTTCAATTGGCATCAGAACCAGGTTCTGATACTCCGATTTCATCTGTTGCAACGAAATGACATTTACATTCATGGTGGGTGCATTTCTATGCTGGTTTAATAGTTAAATTTTTCTGTGGATGTGCGGATTAATGGATGTTTGCGGGATGATTAGCCTCAGTTTGTTTAAGATCCTTTTACATTTGCAATTATTTGTAAAGGCCCCCGCATTTTTGGGCATTATTAATTGTTATCAAGTCTGTATTCAAAGTCTGTTTGGAGTTTTAAGTCGTTCGTCGAAGTTCTAGGAAAGCGTTGCGGCTCTTCGAGGAAGGAGGCGATCTAGGGTTGATAACATCGTGTAGAAAAAGTTCTACGCGATCGCTGTCCATCGCATAATTCCACATCATAAAATAACGCATCAAGTGTCCCATTAAAGGATGGCAGTTTTGCACGTTTCTTTATTCGATCTCCTGTAAGAAGATAAGGTAACTTAGTCTCTTGTCCTAATCTATCTTTTCTCTATGGTAAGCACATTAGGGCGGGACATTGGCACCGAAAGCGAGGGGTTCCAAACGATTCTGGACCGAAAAATGGTGGCTATTAGGTTCAGTTCCAAGAGTTGGTTTCTGTCTAATGGTTGAGAATGTCTTATCCCAGCGAAGGGGCAACTGATCACCCCCCCGGTGGCGTTTTTCCTGACTCACTGGGGCATCATTGCAAAATCGAAGTCTATAACTTAAGGTACTTGAACCTGTTTTGCAAAACTGTTTGGTTTAAAAGTGGTTTAGCAAAATCTAATAAAGTTTTGTTCGTATTTTTCAGCAACATTTTCAAAATGGCAATAGCCACGTTATCGTTGTTAAGGACTGAAAAACTTACTGGCGATAATTTCACAACATGGAAATACATGATCACGACGATCCTAATCATCAAGGATCTCATGTTTGCTCTCACGGAGGCTTGTCCTCCTATTCCAGCTCTAAATGCCGCTCGAAATGTTCGAGAGGCATACGAGCGATGGACAAGGGCGAATGAGAAGGCTTGAGTCTACATCTTGGCAAGTCTTTCTGAAGTCTTGGCCATGAAACATGAGCCTATGGTCTCAGCACGTGAGATTATGGAGTCCCTGAGAGGGATGTTTGGAAAATCGTCTGAACAGCTTATGCATGAGGCTCTTAAATACAAATTCAACTCCAAAATGGAAGAAGGCACCTCTGTTCGTGAACATGTGCTAAACATGATGGTCCACTTCAATGTGGCAGAGTTGAATGGCTTTACCATCGATGAGGGCAGCCATGTAAGTATAATCCTGCATTCTTTGCTGGAAAGCTTCCTACACTTTGTTAGCAATGTGATTCTTAACAAAATGAAATATAACCTTACAACTCTCCTCAATGAGTTACAGACATACCAATCTTTACTGAAAAGTAAGGAGAGGCAGAAGGGTGAGGCAAATGTTGCTTCATCCTCTAGGACATTCCATAGAGGTTGGACCTCAGGAACAAAGTCTGCATCTTCTGCTTCTAACTCTGCAAAGGGGAAAAAGAAGAAGGGTGGTAAGGGTAAAAGGAAGGCCCCTGCTAACCCACCACTTATCGCCCCAAATAGGCGTCCACAAGTTGCTAAGGGAAAGTGTTGCCATTGCAACCAAGATGGACACTAGAAGAGGAATTGTCCTCGGTATCTGAAAGAGAAGAAAGTAGCCAAGGCTAAGGCCAAGGCAGATAAAGGTAAATGTGATTTACTTGTGCTTGAAACTTGTTTGATGGAGAATGATGATTCTACATTCAGGTGCCACTAATCATGTTTGTTCTTCTTTTTGGGGGATTAGATCTTGGCGACGGCTGGAAGCTGGTGAGATGACGATGCGAGTAGGCACTGGGCACGTCGTCTCAGCTCTGTCTCTTATACACATCTAGATGTGTATAAGAGACAGGTGTAATTTCTAAACTAAAAAGGAACCTTATTTCTGTAAAGTGTTTATTGCAATGTAAATATACTATCTCTTTTAATGTGAATAAAGCGTTTATTCATAAAGATGGTGTTTTTATTTGCACAGCAAATCTGGAATCAAATTTATATGTGCTAAGGCCATTAGCCATTAATTTCCTCCATAATACTGAAATGTTCAGAACTGTCGTAACTTAATCAAAACGTCGACGAATTTCTTCAAAAGAAAATGCCCAACTTTGGCATCTACATTTAGGGCACATCAATCTCAATAGGATTGAGAGATTGATGAAGAATGAACTTCTAAATGAGTTAGAAGAAAATTCTTTACATGTGTGCAAATCTTGCCTTGAGGGTAAGATGACTAAACGACCTTTTCCTGAAAAAGGTTATAGAGCCAAGGAGCCTTTTGAGTTAGTATATTATGACCTTTGTGGTCCTATGAATGTGTGAGCCCAAGGTGGCTATGAGTATTTTATTAGTTTCACTGATGATTACTGATGACGGGAAATTATAAGTCAAATTATTCAACAACTAAAATCCCGTGGACGCAATATGCGATGCATGTTCTTAAGATATGCATTGATAGTCATGCGTCGATGGTCATGCCTTAGAATGATTATCGTTAACAAATGTATGCGATGACCATGCGTCCTGTCACAAGTTTTCTTGCGTTCACGCCAAGTATAACGCGAACGCAAGTTTCTCGGGTGATTCGAGGTCGAACTTAGGGACTTGTAGCAAAATAAATGCGGTAATGTGCATGCGGCAGTTTAAATAAAAGAATGATGGAGGGGTTTCTAAGTTAACACTACTTCTACTCCTAACTAGCAGATAACACAATGAGAATATGCATGAGAGGTAGAGATACGACAACACTTGACATGAAACAAATGAATGGGAAAATAGACAAAATGCGGAGATATTTTCATTGCAATACTTAAGAGTGACCGCAAGAGCAACCTTAGTCAATGCAAGTCATGCGATCATGCTACACACACTAAAAGCCTAAATCTAGGACATATGTGGTGGGTATGCATAGTGCTGAGATGACTGCATACAACCACCATATCCTACTTCCTCGATGCATGCAATATCCCGTCCGTAGGGTGCATTTGCTGCGTGAAAGCAAATAGAGCTTATCTCTAAGATCCCCATTCTTGCCTATACGTTCCAATCCGCTCTCCCGAGTCTTAGATTTTGGTTTTAGACTACTCTTCCAAGTATGCCTAAATGATGAATGATGCACTCATAGAACAAGGTACCCGTGTTTCTATCCTTAGTGAACAATGACTTATATTACTTAATGCGACCAACCACTTACCCTCCCAGGCAGTTGGTTGTTGCTGACTTTACTCATAGACAAGTAATGTGTTAGCCTATAAACAGGCGTTGCCGCAGCTTCATACTAAGCAAATAAGGTTTTCTTATATACTGGTACAACACACACCTCTCGGTGGTTTGCTACATGCTTCATATCCCTAATCCACATGACTAAGCACCCGATACCCAAGCAATCTCACTAAATGTTGCAATGAAAGTAAAGATACTAAGCAAAAAAGATGGAGATGGAGTCGAAGGAAACAGAGAAGTGCATTGAAAACAAATTGCATTAATTCCTTAATCATAAAATGTTATACAATACAATATAAGAAAAGAAGGGGAAATGAAATGACCGGCTGGAAGCAAAGACTTGCTTCCAGCAGATGTGCATCAAGGCTGCCGGTGGTGCCATGGATGAGAGGTGGAGCTAACTCTCCCGAGATCTAGCTCCGATCGAAGGCTCCAAGGATCACGCGGAATGGATGAAGGAGGTGAAGAACTCTCAAGCGTCTCCTCACGCATTTTGTCTGGATCACAAGGATCCGCCCTAAGCGAACCTCAAGTGACAAACTTGGATAACTTGAATTTTTGCTCATCGACTTCTATTTATAGAGCTTGGGTCATCGACAACATTAACGGACTGCTCTGAGTCTGACATTCGGCGCGTTAGTCCTTTTCTTAACCTCTATCGCTAACGGCGTGGTAGGTGAAATGTCAGCATCAGCTTTTGATTTTCTCAAGGTAGATGCGTTGATGCGTTCATTCCACCAATCTTGCATTGATCCCATTAGTATACATTATCGCATAGTCGCAATCATTCAGTGATCGAATTAGCTTAATACCGCAACTCTACACAATGATCGCAATTGCTTGACGAGCGCAATTCCCATGCGATGAACACATGCGGCTGATCACCGCAATATCCATGCGTTGATCGAATGCATTTGCCTTTGCGATGGAAAGTTTCTCCGCATGCAGTCGTCTATGCGATGGTCTGGTTTTCGCACCTGTGTCCACTTCCTGTATTAGTTACAAAAATAGAACATTGAACACATAATAACGTATAATAATGGGTTAGCCGAGATTCATCATGCTGATCGACGCAAACTCATTTTCTCATGAATTCCTAGTACAATTGCCGTATATTCTTCTTAACAATCTTCATAATTCTAAGTAAAAGGCCTAAGATAACATGCATTTCTGCATGTCTTCACACTCCCAAACTTAAAATCATGTTTGTCCTCAAGCATGCATTATACTCAAGAAATTCTAACTCACCTTCATGCTTTCCTTTGGGATGACCAGCTTTTCAGAATATAATTTACACACGCCTCTGCCGATCACCGCAATGCTCTCCTCCACTTTGGCTGCTTCTTCAAAAAGATCTTTTCTAAGTTTAAATCCGGCAAGCCTTTGCTCAAAAACTTTTTATTCATTCACCGCAATTTTGCGTTTAGCTTTTAAGAATGCGTTCGTTAAAATAATTCAAAACTTTGCGATGACTTATTCAAATGCAGCGTTGAACCTGGTTATGCCCTTCGTTTTGGCTTAGCCCCACGTGTGTCATGCGGGCATCCAACTTTTTTTGCATTCCATATTCAATTCAACTCTTGTCTTGCTTGTTTTGGCTTGTGTCGGATAGAGGAGTTGTGCGTATGCGTTGATCCTGGCAACTCACTTTCGTTTTGGCTTGCCCCCACGTGTGTCATGCGGACATCCAACTATGGGTGAGTGCCTTTCAAAACTTAACTCTTATCAACGTGGGTTTTCCCATTGCGTTGACAATGGAGTTATTATTCTCAAAAACTGACTTCATTTTTTTTTTCCAAACGATCACAATGCAATGAACGCAATTCTCTGAGACCGCTGCCACCCCTAAACTTAGAGTTTGGCAGCATTCTCACCGCAGAGCTAAGAACAAAATTACAAAAATGTGGTAATAAATGTTTGAACAAAGGTTTGCACAAAATAAAACTTAAGACTTTCAAAATTTGAAAAAGCTAATAAAAGTAAAGAATGTCTTGCGTTGATTAGTTAGAAGATGCGGTGAACTATACGTACCATCATAGAAACATCACAAAACAATGCAATCAGGAAAGAAAGAATTTCAAAAGGATAAGGCATACAAGATAACGGGAAAAGACCTTAGGCGGAACAACGCATGTGATCATGCGTTGGAATCCATGCGATTGAAGCCATGCATTGATCGGTGAAAGAAATTCTTCCATTGAACTACGAACGAAGGAGACTTATTGTCGTAACTGCCAGGAACAATCGCACCACAACCAAGGAAGCAGCCATATGTCCAAAATAACAATAAACATAAAAATAACCTATACTAAGAAAGCAAGTTAAAGATAGAGTAGAAGATGTCCCTAGAAAAATAGGAATGTTGTCACGTAAGGAGTATTCCATGCAGGAGATGGCTCTCAACTGCTTGGGTCAAGTTGCCTTGACCATTGGAACTTCCGGCAATTGTTGGGTTCATGTTGGCCACCATGTGCTTAGAATTACCTTCAGCTCTTCTGCGACTGATTGCCCTTCTACCTTAGGGTCAATACTGGCTTCCAGCGTCTCACCTACACTCCAATATTGTTTGTAACCTGGTCGCACAAGTTGCAACACTCCCAAGATAAAAAGTTTGCTCGCAGAGACACAAAACTTAACAAACAATTAGCTGCCAAGTCCCCGACAATGGCGCCAAAACTTGGTGACGGGAAATTAGAAGTCAAATTATTCAACAACTAAAATCCCGTGGACGCAATATGTGATGCATGTTCTTAAGATATGCGTTCAATAGTCATGCGTTGATGGTCATGCGTTGGAATCATTATGCGTTAACAAATGTATGTGATGACCATACGTCTTGTCACAAGTTTTCTTGCATTCACACCAAGTATAACGCGAACGCAAGTTTCTCGGGTGATCTGAGGTCGAACTCAGGGACTTGTAGCAAAATGAATGCGGTAATGTGCATGCGACAGTTTAAATAAAAGAATGATGGAGGAGTTTCTAAGTTAACACTACTCCTACTCCTAACTAACAGACAATGCAATGAGAATATGCATGAAAGGTAGAGATACGACAACACTTGACATGAAACAAATGAATGGAAAAATAGATAAAATGCGGAGATGTTTTCATTGCAATACTTAAGAGTGACCGCAAGAGCAACCTTAGTCAACGCAAGCCATACAATCATGCTATACACACTAAAAGCCTAAATCTAGAACATGTGCGGTGGGTATGCATAGTGCCGAGATGACTGCATACAACCACCACTTCCTACTTCCTGGATGCATGCAATATCCCATCCGTAGGGTGCATATGCTGCATGAAAGCAAACAGAGCTTATCTCTAAGATCCCCATTCTTGCCTATGCATTCCAATCCGCTCTCCCGAGTCTTAGATTTGGGTTTTAGACTACTCTCCCAAGTATGCATAAATGATGAATGATGCGCTCATAGGACAAGGTAACCGCATGAACTTTGCTGACCTAAGATTGTTCCTATCCCTAGTGAACAATGACTTACATTGCTTAATGCGACCAACCACTTACCCTCCCAGGCAGTTAGTTGTTGCTGACTTTACTCATAGACAAGTAATGCGTTAACCTATAGACAGGCGTTGTCGCAGCTTCATACTAAGCAAATAAGGTTTTCTCACATACTCGCACAACGCACATCTCTCGGTGGTTTGCTACATGCTTCATATCCCTAATCTACATGACTAAGTATGCGATACCCAAGCAATCTCACTAAGTGTTGCAATAAAAGTAAAGATGCTAAGTAAAGAAGATGGAGATAGAGTCGAAGGAAACAGAGAAGTGCATTGAAAACAAATTGCATTAATTCCTTAATCACAAAATGTCATACAATACAATATAAGAAAAGAAGGGGAAATGAAATGACCGGCTAGAAGCAAAGACTTGCTTCCAGCGGATGTGCGTCAAGGCTACCGGTGGTGCCATGGATGAGCGGTGGAGCTGACTCTCCCGAGATCTAGCTCTGGTCGAAGGCTCCGGGGATCACTCGGAATGGATAAAGGAGGTGAAGAACTCTCAAACATCTCCTCACGCATTTTTTCTGGATCACAAGGATCCGCCCTAAGCGAACCTCAAGCGAAAATCTTGGATAACTTGAATTTCTACTCATTGGCTTCTATTTATAGAGCTTGATCGCCGACAGCATTAATGGACTGCTCTAAGTCTGACATTCGGCGCGTTAGTCTTTTTCTGAGCCTCTGCCGCTAACGGCGTGGTAGGTGAAATGTCAGCATCAGCTTTTGATTTTCTCGAGGTAGATGCGTTGATGCATTCATTCCACCAACCTTGTGTTGATCCCATTAGTATGCGTTATCGCATAGCCGCAATCATTCAGTGACTGCATTCACTTAATATCGCAACTCTACACGATGACCGCAATCGCTTGACGAGCACAATTCCCATGCGATGGACGCATGCGGTTGATCACCGCAACATCCATGCATTGATCGAATGCGTTTGCCTTTGCAATGGAGAGTTTCTCCGCATGCGGTCGTCTATACGATGGTCCGATTTCTGCATTTGCGTCCACTTCCTGTATTAGCTACAAAAATAGAACATTGAATGCATAATAACGTATAATAACGGGTTAGCCGAGATTCATCATGTTGATTGATGCAAACTCATTTTCTCATGAATTCCTAGCACAATTGCTGCATATTCTGCTTAACAACCTTCATAATTCTAAGTAAAAGGCCTAAGATGACATGCATTTCTGCATGTCATCAATTACTTCAGGTATGGGTATGTTTATCTTATGCAACAGAAGTCTGAATCCTTTGAAAAGTTCAAAGAGTTCAAGGCTGAAGTTGAAAATGCATTGGATAGACGGACTAAACCACTTCGATCGGATCGAGGTAGAGAGTTTTTAGACTCCGCATTCCAAGACTATTTGATAGAACATGGAATCGTTTCCCAACTCTCAGCGTCGGGTACATCTCAACAGAATGGTGTAGCGAAAAGGAGAAATGGGACCTTGTTAGACATGGTTCGCTCGATGATGAGTTACGCTTCCTTACTGGACTTGTTTTGGGGTTTTGTAGTGGAGACTGCAGTGTGCATACTCAACTGTGTTCCCTCTAAGAGTGTTGCAAGAACACCTCTAGAGTTGTGGAACGGGCATAAAGCTAGTTTATGTCACTTCTGCATTTGAGGTTGCCCTGCACATGTGCTTGAGGCTAATCCCAAGAAGGGGGGATGGGGGGGAAACCCCCCACCGGATGGGTTATGTCCTCTTGTTAGGCTACCCCAAAGTACACGAGGGGTTATTTTTTATGATCTAAAGGAAAATAGGGTGTTTGTTTCAAAAAATTCTAGTTTCCTGGAGGAGGATCATATAAGGGAGCAAAGTCACGAAGCAAAGTCGTGTTGTGTGAGTTTCCAATGAAACTACTAAAACTTCAACAAGAGTTATTGAAGAGCCTGCTACATCAACAAGAGTTATTGATAGGAGTTTATTCAGTAGGTCGGTTCCAACCTCAAGAGTTGAAGGAACCTCGACGTAGTGGGAGGGTTGCAAACTCACCGTTCGATATCTAGGTTTCACGAAATCCTTGCTATGGTAGCAGATGGCGATGTTGAGGATCCATTGTCTTATAAGAAGGTAATGGAGGATGTTGACCGGGATGGCGACGTTGATAAACCTTGTGTCCTACAAGAAGATCATCAACACTTCAGTAGTCTTCTTAAGACTTGTAGTAGACGTTATCCTACTCATTGGGAATTATGTAGGTCTACTGACTGCAGTTAAGAACTGGCTCGCGACCCAATTCCAAATGCAAGATTTGGGAAAGGCTCAATTTGTTCTAGGTATACAGATCTTTCGGGTCGTAAGAACAAAGTGCTAGCACTGTCTCAGGCACATCGTACATTGACAATAAGTTGCTCAAGTACTCGATGTAGGACTCCAGGAGGGGCTACTGCCTTTTAGGACATGGAGTCACTTTGTCTAAGGAAATGTATCCTAAGATGCCTCAAGAGGTTGAGGAGGTGAAACGGATCAGTCTAAGGCCATTTTAATGTTGCTGACTCGTTTTACGAAGGCTCTCACAGCTACAGTGTTTGAGGGTCACCTACAGAGCATGGGTCTACAGGATCGCCCGTGTTGGACTAGGGCAAATGGGAGATTTTATTGTACTGGGCTTTTTATGCCTAGTTTATTGTTTGTACTAAGTTTTGTGTACACCCCACTTCGCTTTAGGACAAGTGGGAGATTGTTGGTGGATTGATGCCAATAAAGTTCGTGTCCTCGTAGTTTGTAAACAGTAGTGTTACGAACGCTTGTGTTGTTAATATAAGATATTTACTTCACATCTTGTATTTTGCTCGGTTACATGTTTTATTTGCTTTACCACAAACCAATAAACATAAAATCCCTGGTTATCTGTAATGTGACTCAAGCATGTATGATTGGTGACATACAAGTGGAACATGTCTTGAGTGATAACCAAAATGGTCTGTAGTATATGGATATAGGTTTATCCTGGTAACGCTACAGATGCGACACGCTTTGTGGAATGGTTACAAATGTTGTGACTTGTCACAGATGGCCTGATCCTGATCATTCTGTTGGGACATGCGAGCGGGGGCGTCCTATACAAAGAGTTTGTATAGACCTGACCACGAAGTGTTAATGTCTCGTTATATAACACGTGATGATGAGAGACTTCACTTCACTAGGATGACCATAGGTAACATGACTCAATCCTGAGTGAGTTGGGAATTCCTACCATTAAGGGTGGTCCTTTGATTTGTATGGTACGAGATGGCCAATTCGCCGATTCAAATCTACCATTTTGGGGATTCGTCTGATATTGGGAGCTGGAACTCAGCTACACACAGATGGAATTCACTCCTTCCCGAGGCGGGGTAAGTAGATATATGGCTCCTTAAGGGCTGATTCCAGGGATAGAACGATGTGGCGCCACACACCTTCTCTTGGCCCGAGAGGTATTTACACATAGTTGGACTATGTTGTATTGTTTCATTAGAGGAATCAATGATACTTAAGGAGTGAGATGTAACTACAGGGACAAAACGGCAAATTGGCCCAACTGTACTTACGAACATCTATGAAGGGTCATCGTACTCATGATTGGTTATATCCAATGGACACAGAAATATATCTGTGGTAAGAAGAGTTCAGCTGTTGGTCTTTAGTGGAATCACTGACAGTTAACGGATGGTGGATCTCGTAGCTAAAGAGTTTAGTCAGCTATTCACGTACCGTTGGAGCTTCGAGCCACAGGTCCATTAGGTCCCCTGGGTAGCTTGGATAAAAGTCAAGAACCAGTATTTGGGTTATCTGAAATGTTCAAATTCACAAGAGGAAGTTCAATTATATATGATATAGTTGGTTTGGTTAATTATATATGATATAATTGCAAAATGTATGAATACATTATTTTGGAAAAAATTAGATATAAATATGATTTATATCAAGTAGAGGAGAAAATACTATAGTAGATATATGATATCAAACTATAGGATTATAAATATAATATGATATATATTATTAATTAATTAATTGATTAATTATATGATAATTAATCTTTTTTCATGTTTGGACGTGGATTAATGGGCAACGTCGATTATGGTAACTGATGGTTAAAATGAAAATAGTTTTCATTTTTGAATTGTTCAATCGATAGTCGTTCAATCGCCCAAAGAGAATTCGTGAAGCGTGCGTTGGTGAAGAAGACGATCGCTCGAGAGCCTATACGATAGTCGCTTCTCCGCCTAGAACGATCGTCCACCTCGGCTAATGATCGCACACTGTCGCCTAGACGATCAGATAGCGTCTCTAAATGATCGTATAGTATGCCGATTTAGCTAAACGATCTTATACCTTTTCCTAAACGATCGTTCAGCAAATCCTACATGATCGTGTAGCTCCTGTATGCGATAAGCACTTCTGCTATACGATTGCATCGTTTTCTCTCCCACTTGCTTATCGTCTACACGACTCGTTGTTCTTCCATCCTCTACAAAATTCACCAAAGCCCACCCTTTGGGTTTTCACTCCGAGAATACCCAGGGCTCATTAGTGGTGGTGTCGATCCCGTTGTGGTCGTGAGTTCGCATTGATCATGTTGCTGCAGTCGACGATTTCCACCGAGCCTTGGTAGAACATTTGGAGGGTTCGATGCGTTGGAGTTCCAGAGATTGAAGATAGTCTTCAACTGGTATGAAACTCTATCTTCTTATTATTTATCTTGTTCTAAGCATGCCGATAATTAGTATTTGTTTGCATAACTATATATTGAATGTATATATTTGTATTTCGGTCACTGTGAGATCGGAGTGATCCGTACGTGCTCATGGAACTCTTAAATATGAGATCCTTCACTTCAAACTTTGGAACTCAACGCAGTGAAAACCTCTACCCGATCAACCAATGCCCGACAGATGCATCGACTGCAGCATCACGAACAACCGTGAACTCATGAGCTCAATGGGGACGACACCACCAGAAAAGAGCCTCGGGTATTCTCGGAGTGAGAACCCAAGGCGTGGTCTTTGGTGAATTTGGTAGAGAAAAAAGAAAGAACAGATCGTGTAGGCGATAAGAAAGTGGGAGAGGAAAAGATGTTATCATATAACAAGATGCTTATCATTTAGGAGAAATTACACGCTCGTTTAGATTTTACTGAACGATTGTTTAGGAAAAAGTATACGATCGTTTAGTAAACTTGGCACACTATACAATCGATTAGGGAAGCTATCCAATCATATAGGAACTAGCGTGCGATCATTTAGGCACGAGGTGGATGATCGTTTAGGCACAGAGCGACTATTGTATAGGCTCTCGAAATTAAACGAACGATTACTTTTCACACCAACGCGCACCTGCGATCTCTTTTTAGACGAACGATTCAAAATGAAAACCAATTTCATTTTAATTCATCGGTTACAATAACCAATGCATTCCCATTAACACACGTCCGAACGTGATTTTTGGCTTAATTATCATATAATTAATCAATTAAAATATTAATAAATATAATCATATTATATTTTTAACCTATAGTTTGATATCACATATCTACTATAGTATTTTCTCCTCTACTTGATATAAATCATATTTATATCTAATTTCTTCCAAAATAATGTATCTCATACATTTNATATCACATATCTACTATAGTATTTTCTCCTCTACTTGATATAAATCATATTTATATCTAATTTCTTCCAAAATAATGTATCTCATACATTTAGTCAATTATATCATATATAACTAACCAGTCCAATTATATCATATATAATCGAACTTCCTCTTGTCAATTTGAACATTTCAAGTTAACCCAAATACTGATTCTCGACTTTATCCAAGCTACCCAGGGGACCTAATGGACCTGTGGTTTGAAGCTCCAATGGTGCGTGAATAGCTGACTAAACTCTTTAGCCACAAGATCCACCATCCGTTAACTGTCAGATATTCCACTAAAGACCAATAGCTGAACTCTTCTTACCACAGATATATTTCTGTGTCCATCAGATATAACCAATCATGAGTACGATGACCCTTCACAGATGCTCGTAAGTACAATTGGGCCAAATTATCGTTTTGCCCTATAGTTACATCTCACTCCTTAAATACCACTGATTCCTCTAATGAACAATACAACATAGTCCAACTAGGTGTGAGCACCTTTCGGGCCAAGAGAAGGTGTGTGGCGCCATATCATTCAAGCCCTGGAATCAGCCCTTAAGGAAGCTATCTATCTACTTACCACTGCCTCGTGGAAAGAGTGAATTCCATCTTGTGTAGCTGAGTTCCCAGCTCTCAAATTAGACGAATCCCCAAAATGGTAGGTTTGAATCGGCGACCTGGCCACTCGCACCCATACTAATCAAAGGACTGCCCTCAATGGCAGGAGTTCCCAACTCACTCAGGATTGAGGTCATGTTACCTATGGTCATCCTATTGAAGTGAAGTCTCTGTCATGAACGGTGTTATATAACGAGACGTTAACACTTCGTGGTCAGGTCTTATACAAACTCTTTGTATAGGACGCCCCCGCTCGCATGTCCCAACACAAATGATCAGGATCAGGCCATCTGTGACAAGTCACAACACTTGTGACCATTCCACAAAGCGTGTCGCATCCGTAGCATTACCATGATAAGGTTTTCCTCCTATATCCATATACTACAGACCATTTTGGTTATCACTCAAGATATGATCCACTTGTGTGTCACCACATACATGCTTGAGTCACATACAGATAACTAGGGATTTTATGTTTATTGGTTTGTGGTAAAGAAAATAAAACAAGCAACTGAGCAAAATACAAGATTTGAAGTAAATATCATATATTATACAACACAAGCGTTGGTACAAACTGTTTATAAACTACAGGACACGAGACTTTAGGGCATCAACCCCAACAATCTTATCATCTTTAAACAAGGTCTCTCTGAGTTCACAAGTTCTATCTTTTTCTTTCAAATCAATTGGAGGTACCTCGTCGCCTCTTAATCCTGTTATCAGGCAAAACTCTTTTAATCAAAATTCAACAAAATTTCCATTAAAGTTGAAAGACATTGTCTTCCTATGAGATAAAGAGATGAATTGGTACGGTATTTTGGTCATTTTGTGATATAAAAAATGGCCAAAAGGTCCATCTCTACAAGTCCTTAGGCATGTATCATCTGATACTTTTTTTATTTGTGAGATTACATCTAAGGTTAGATAGAGAGTTATTCAAATGGTATTGTTATTATCTTGAACTATTAATTCATGTTTCTGTTTAAAAGACATATTAAAACAATGATTAATAGTCTATCAGAGAGTACATTATAAATCATTATCTATCATCTATTATCAATATATTAGTTTGTTGACTCACATCATATTACATTATCTCTATTATTGATAAACAATGATAGTACACTATCACTATCTATCACTATAAATATTGATAGTGTTATATCAATCACTCTCTATCAGTGCTAAGCTCCCATCAATGTAAAAGGAGTTCAACATGATGCAAGGTTTTACTATCATTTTCTATCAGAAAAATACTATTGGACTAAATTATCAGTGAAAAAACTATTTGATTTTTATTATCATTGTGTATTAGAAAAATATTATTGAACTAAATTATCAATGAAAATATTTATTGGATGTTGATGTAGTCTATTACTGGCTATCTTTAATAGTGATAGAAGTATATCACTCTCTATCACTGATAGAGAGTGATAGTCAGTTCAATCACTCTCTATTAGTGACAAAATTATCTATGAAAGATTGAAAGTGCTTCAAGTAGGTATTATATATTATTGAAATGTCTTTTTACGTGCTTCTTCTATATGAAATTGCAAGTAAAACTTTCAATACACTTACATTTTAGTGCATTTTTTGCATGGGAGAATATAAGGTTATTTTAGTAAGTTGCATGATCAGTGTTGCTTGACATTTGGAGGAAGCATTTTGGGCAATTTATTTTTGTATTAGAGCATCAAAGCTAATTGCCCAATCTTAATCTAAAAAAAAAAAAAAAAACACGAAACTCTTGTTACATTTGGATTAAACCTTAGTTTCTTCTATTCCGACGGTAATAGATATAGTTAGTGATAACAATATATGGATTAAACATGTATTATTATTGTTTATTAGGATAGACAGTGATAGTGTTCTATCACTCTCTATCATTGATAGATAGTGATAGTTAGTTTTATCACTCTCTATCAGTGATAACATTGTCAATCGTCCTATCAACATATCTATCATACTAAATTTTATCATAAAAGCTACAAAATTCTGTCATTGAATAACAAGTTCTATCAATAATAAGTTCTATCATAAATTCACAAAGTAAGTTTTGTCATAAATTAAGAAGGTCTATCAATACTATCTCTGTCTATCAGTAATAGATACTCTATCACTCTCTATCAGTAACAGTCAACCAGAAGTTCTATGAGCAAGAAGTTTTATCATAAATTTCTCTATGGGAATTGAAAAAAATCAAAATATCTCTAATACCACTATTGAGAAAATGAGTTACAAGCATATCATCAACATAAAGAGAAAGAATGAGTTGATTAAAGTTGCCATCGACCTTAACATAGAGAGTAGTTTCGCTCATACTCCTCCTGAAACCTTGAAGAAATAAGTATGAATCAATCTTATTATACCAGGCACGAAGTGCCTACTTCAATCTATAAACAACTTTTTTCAAGTGATATCCTTTATTTCCTTTGCCATTCTTCAAAACTCTTCAAGTTGACTGACATAAATCTCCTCTTCAAGATCACTACTCAAAAAAGTTGATTTGACATCTAGATGGCATATTTTCCATCGCAGCTAAAGCAAGGAGTAATCGTATAGTATCATGTCATGAAACTAGAGCTAATGTATCTCCATAATCAACTCTAGGTTGTTGTGTATATCCTACCACCAATCTTGCTTTATATTTGTTGATTGAACCATCAGAATTGTCGTTTACTTTGAATACCCATTTCACATCTAAAATGTTCTTTTTTTGTGGTTGTTCAACAAGCTCCCATGTATTATTTTTATTGATCATCTCCAATTCTGTTTTCATGGCAACAATCCATTTAGCATATTATGAAGGTTAACGATAATTATTTAGGTCAACAATAACAAGATTACAACTTTCATAAACATCAGCAAGTGATCTTTCATTATAATTTGGATAGTCACCAGTTGCATCAACAAGGTCGTCATTATTTGAATGAAGATCTTGGCCATCTTTATTATTAGAATCAATTGAATCAAAAGACGATTCATTTTGTTCTAAGTTCTAAAATTAGTGGATAAGTCTCTCACAATTCTTTGCTCTTCAAAATCCTAATAAGAATCTTCATCAATGATGACATCACGACTCAAGATAATCTTTTCAGTGATCAAATAAAAAAAATTATGTATCATTTTGAATCAACAACATAGCCAATAAATACTCGTATAATTTCCTTCTCATCAAATTTTGATCTCTTGATAGAAGGAACAAAAGAGTAACATATAGATCCAAAAATCTTCAAGTTCTTAACAGAAATTTTTTTACCTGCTCAAGCTTCATAAGGAGTTTTTCCTTCTACTGCTCTCGTAGGCAGTCTATTGAGTAAATAAATGGTAGTGCATACCGCTTTTGCCCAAAATTTTTTTGACAATTTTTTTCTAAACAACAAACATCTTGTCATCTCCATCACAGTTCTATTTTTCCTTTCTGTCACACCCTTCTGCTATGGTGTATAAGCAATGGACAATTGATGTTGAATTCCCAAGTCTTCACAAAAATTGTCAAATTGCTTGGAAGTATATTCCTTCCCATTATATGTTCTCAAAATTTTGAGCTTACAACCACTTTCAGTTTCAACTTAATTAACAAACTTCCTAAAAATTTCAAAAATTTGAGTTTTATCAACTAAAATGTACACTCAAGTCATCTAGTAAAATCATCAATAAAGATAACAAAATATTTGTTATTCCCAATAGATGTGTTGTGCATGGGACCACAAAGATCACTATGCACCAATTCAAGTCTTGCTTTGGCTTTAAAATTGCCACCTTTTAAAAAAGGTAGTCTGTGCATCTTCCCTTCTTTACAACTTTCCCAAATCTAATCAAATGAGGTAAAATTTGAAAAATCATCAATCATATTAGAAGATGCACAATTTTCAAAGCTCTGTTGTTGTAATGACCAAAATGATGATGCCACTTTTACTTTCTTCTACTTTGGCATTTAGTGTATGATGACATAGAGAGTCACCATTCAAAAAGACCATTGCTAATCATGTTGACCCTTGCGATCTCAACTCCTTGTGGGTCAGAAATGACACAAACCTAGTCCTTGAAAACTACAGAAAATTTGTTATGCAACAATTGAGCAATACTAAGTAAGTTTTGAGATAACCTTGGAACATATAAAACATTAGATATTCTTTTTTTTTTACCTTGCTTAGTATGCATAATGACAGTACCTTTACCTTCAACTAATACCGTCTCACCATGTCTAAGAACTACCTTAGATTGTATGGATTTATCAATTTGACTAAAATGATTGATATCTTTAGCCATGTGGGTAGTACATCCACTGTCAATAAGCCATGAGCTTGACCCATTGTCATACATATGAGAGGCCATAAACAAGAAATTTGTTTCTTGATTATTGTTGGCACAATTTGCTTGCTCTCGAGGGTGTTCAGTTTAGTTTCGTTTGACATAACAAAACTTCTTTGTATGACCATCCTTGTTACAATAATCATAATGGTAGACTTTCTTATTTTTGGACCAACAATTTTTCTTAGCATGATTGGCCTTTTTGCAATAACGACAAGGAGGAAATTTGCCTTTGTTTGATGCTCTTTCTTTTCTCTTGTTCCCTTGATCTTTAGTATTTGTTTGTCTATTATCTTATGCAACAAGTTTCTTGCCTTTGGAATTGGCATGGAATGCACCCTTTATTTGCTCCTCATTACACATTGTACCCCTTTGTTCATGGACTTGTAATTTGCTAATCAATTCAGCTATGGAGAGAGTTGGTAGATCAAAAGATTCCTCCATGGCTTAGATCTTTGACTCAAATTTATCAAGAACACCGACAATTATTTTTTCCACGACTCTTTGATCTGGAAAATTTCCCCAGCTAATCTTATCTAGTTTGTAATGATCATCACTTTTGTTGTGTAGTCCTTTACAGAATCTGAATCCTTCATTTTTAGCATCTCAAACCATCTCTTGAGAATTAACAATTTGACAACTTTCACCCTTGCACTTCCTTCAAATTCCTGATGCAATTTATCCCAAGCTTATTTTGCCGTATTACAATCAATAATCCTAGAAAATATAGGATCTGATAAACTGGCATGAATTACGGATAAAGCTTTGGGCTTCTTCAATTTCTCTTCTTCATGCAATCTAATTTGATTGAACGTTGGATTTTCTTCCAGTGGTTGAGGATCAGCATCAGTTGAAACTGATTCCCAAAAGCCAAGTGCCTTGAGATAGGATTGCATTTTAACAACCCAAAACTGATAGTTTTCACCATTGAAATGTGGAGGAGAGGAAACACTGAAATTAGAGACATTTTTCAAATACAAAAAATGGAAAAAGAAATTCACTCTCAAACAAAATCACAAGCTTTTAAATCTAAGGCTCTGATACCACTGTTGAAAAAAAATCAAAATATCTCTAATACTATTGTTGAGAAAATGGAATCGACGAAAAATAAATAAATATTGCTGAAGCAAACCAATATCTCAATGTTCGTTAAACAAAGAGAAGAAAAAAGAAAATGAGACTGAAATTCAATCTTTTGATTTAAGTAAGAAAAAGATTGGTAATTCATATTTGACATGAGACATCACTATTTTATAGGAACAAAAAGTAAGCTTAATAACTTACAATTTAAGGCATATTAAAAGCATAAACTTGATAACTTTAAATTAAAATCTTAGAAACCAAAAACTGAAAAATAAATCAAGCAATAAAGTAAATAACTTCAAGCATTAAATTTTGAAACTAGAGGTGAAAAAGAAAAAACTCATAACTCAACAATGGACAAAAAGTTCTATCAAGAAGTTCAATCAATACTATCACTATGATATAAATAAGAAGTTCTATGAACAAGAAATCTATCAATAAAGTTCTAAGTTCTATACAAATTCACAAAGTACTATCAGCAAGAAGTTTGATTAACAAAAAATCACAAATAAAATGTATGCAAGTTCTCTATCATACTGTCAATTTTATTTTCTCCCTTTAAGATGTTTCTGATTTTTTTTCTTTTGGTTGATGGTTCCCTTTTTACTAGAGTTCTTTTTTTTCTTTCCATTTGTTCACAAAGATTAGATATACTTAATTACTGATGGAGATAGGGTTTGATTAAAAAATAAAAAAGGATATTAGAATTAACCTTGCGTGAAGTAACTCATAGAAGATAATATGACTGATTTATCAAACAAAATTACATTATTATTTCTTTTTTTTTTAAGGACGAAAATAAAAAATGATTACCAAACATATTTTGTTTCTAGTTCTTAAAAAACAAGAAACATAAAATGGGAAACTGAAACGTTATCAAACGGATCTTTTGTCGCTAGTACATACTATATGCCTGTTGAAACTTGATGCATGTTTAACTTGACTCTTGACAAAGATGTTAGTGGCTCAAATCACCACATTTGTTGTTAAATTAAAAACAAAAAAAAAAAAAAAGTAAAAAATAATCCTCACATGTTTCCATCTTTCAAAACTAACACAATTTTAGAAAATTTGTTGAAATAGTTTTTTTTGGTCCATCTGAGCCGAGATTAACTATCAAGATTTGGATAAAATTTAACCTTTTCATCTAATTCATTGTTTGGGCTTGGCTTTATTCGTGAAATCTCTCACAGAATTAACACCGAAATTCTAGGAAGATTTTTTGGTGACATCTTCATACTGTTCATGGGAGATCTCAAATGTGAAGATTTTTTATTTTTTTTTGAAATTGGATTAATACCAAGATTCTACTAATTTTTTCAAATATTATATAATCTTTCCAAATCTTATACTTTTCAAATTTTCTTCAACTTTGACTTTCTTTAGCAAATCTTATATAAAAAATAAGATCAAATTTTGCGAAAAATCAGGTAAGATTTGGGAAATATAAAGAATCTCAGTATTATCCATACTTCATTAAGAAATCCCAAAACATTCAATAGGATGAAAAAATTGACTTTGACATCCTATCGGATGAAAACAATTAACTTTTTATCTAAATCTCAACAGTCGATCTCACTGAGAATGGACCAAGAAAAATTATTTGGATGCGTTTTCTAAAATAGTACGAGTTCTCAAATATGAAAACTTTTGGGGCTAATTTTGACGTTTCCCAAAAAAAAAATCCAATATATGTAATTTATGAGTTTTGACAATGTATTTGTTAGTAGTTTCATTCACCCCCATGGGCCACGAGCATCGAGAACAACAATAGAGCTTTGAAAAATTGACAAAAATGGCTTATTTGGTGTTTGATTTTGTATTTTGACCTATTTTTGAAAAAAAAAAAAAGTTTTTTTGACCCCCTTGATGATGAAAATGATGTAAACATGGAAATTATTGGTTGTACAATTACTCTTATGCTCTTTATTAAATTCCAACTCTCAATTTCAACAACCAACCTACCAAATTAATTCACCAAAAATTCTCCACCTAAAAAATTTATTTACAAAAAATTAATTGACAAAAAATTATTCACATTCCAACACAAAAAAAATTCTCCATCAAATTTGATTTGTTTACAACCCCATGCAAAGTTTTCTTTCACCAAATTATTTCTAGAACGAAAAGTCTTTGTAAAGTCCAAAACTTATATTTCACGAAGTTGTAATTTTGTACATTTCGTAACAAGGCATGTATTTCATTGTGTATGTATTCAATAGCTCGATGGTTTCTAGAAAAAATGACAAAAATAAATGACCTTTTTGGAGTTTGATTTATGCTTGCTTTGTTGATTGTTTCTTATATATATATAATGCCCTGCATTTGATATTTATAAAAAAAAAAAATGAAAAAAGATAGCAAAATTTATTTTTTTGAAGATACCTGATCGGGCTTCACCAAGTAGAAAGGAAATGAGTTAATATTACCTGGTCGGACTTCATCGGGGATAAAATAATTGTTAAAATAAGTTAGATACTCGGCCAGGCTTCACTGGGTAGAAAGCAAATGAGTTAAAATTCTCCATTGTCATTTAGATACTTAGCTTTGAGTCTAACAAAAGATTTTTCTTCCCTCACAATTCTAGTTTGATGTTTTAGTCCAAGGTTAAATTCTATTTGGCACTAATAATATCTCTCCTAGGTTCCTCTACCTTTCGAAGAAAAATATAATGAATCAATAGTCAATTGAAGATGATGTTTGTGTCAAGGAGAGGACCAAAACATGTTTGTCTAAACATGGCTAGTTGTATCGGAATTAGTTTTTTTTTTTTTTTTTTTGTTAATTTTAGAGATAACCTTTCCAATATGGGAACAACATGAAAGGGTTACAAAAAAAATGATAATTAGGATGAACCTTCCTTTCTAGTTCCATTATAACCTACATTTTTCGTCAAATAGATAAAGTTGAAGTCAACACAACACAACAATGCGTCATAATATTTAAAAATAATACAAAAATATAAGCTACTAGTTTTTGTCCCTGCCCCATACCCGACCGGGCCAAAAACTTGTTGCTAGCTTCGAAGATTGCCTGGTCCGACCCCTTCCCAATCCTAAGTCACCCGATCCCAACCTTTTAACTACTGGTTTTTGACTCGACTGGGCCAGGATTGGGCCAAAAACCAATAGCTAGCTTTGAAGATGACTTGGTCCCAACCGCCCCTTCCTAGTCCCAAGTCATCCGGTCCACCCGTTCCTATTTTTTGGCCCGACCCCATACTCGATCGGGCCTGGGGCTAGGCCAAAAAACAGTAATGTCCCCTCCCCTTCTCGCTCGTTTCGCCTTGTTTCCCAAGTCGCACGATCCACCCATTCCTGTTTTTTGGCCTGACCCCATACCCGAGTGTCTCGAGATCGAGCCAAAAAATTGTCTCCTCCCCTTCTCGCCCGGTCCCGCCCCATCTCGCCTGGTCCTCCCCTCTTCTCGGTCAACATAAAATTTAGCTCACTTCCCCCTTCCCGGTCCTGCTCCCTTCCTTATCCCGATTCCTCACAAGTCCTGCCTGGTTGCCCGCCCGATCAAGATCTAAAGAAACCTGGCCGAACTTCATCGAATTGGAGACGTCTCATAATTCGAAAATCGGAGTTTAAAGAAAAAAAATTTCTAATGTACAAATCAACTTATATACTATTTATAGGCCTCAAAATCATTCTAAAATGTAACGTTTCTTCCCAAAAAAATCTAAAAAATTATGAAACCCCATGAAAACCCATAAACTTGTTACAAAAAAAAAGTTCAAATTTTTTTCAAATTTTTTTGAATCAAATGAGCTCACATCGATCAAAATTCACTTTTATAACAGAATCAAGGATAAAGATATACAAAAACATGAAATCAAGAACAATGCCAAAAAAAATCAAATTCAAAACTCTCCTAAAATGTACATAAATACTTACTCGATGGAGATTAACTTGAAGATGATGAACCGAAATGTTGAAGAAAAATTGAAAGAGTGGGAGTTTTGAAAGAAATTTGAAGGGTTGAAATAAGAAAACGATCTTGGAGGGAGAGATTGAGATTTTGAATCTTTTTTCCAAAAAAAAGACATAATGATCTTTTCTAACTATAATAAATTGATGGGGGCAAAAATAAGAAATAACATCCAATGAGTCATTTTTGTCGATTTTGGTAGAGCTTCCTCCCTTCAAAATTCTAGAGCGCCAAAGTTCATAATCTTCAAACCCTAACCCAAAACTCCCCCAATAAGCTCTACGAGGCATGTCATTCTTCCTCGCACCTCCACTCTTCCGCTCTTGCCGTCTCAAGCACTTCCAAGCATCTCGCTTTTCCTCTCTGTTCCACTCCCTCCGCCAGGTCTCATTCCTTTTTACCGCTTCTTCTAATCATATTACTTCAAAATACTACGTCTTAAATTGACTATCTGTTGTTATTGTTGGATTTACAACGTTTTTATTTCTGGGTTTCGTCTGTATTGTCCTCTGTACTGAAATGAATTAGATATTGGCACATGTAGAAGGATAGTTGTTTTCTTATGAATGTGAAAAGTAAGAAATGAAATAAATTAGATATCGTTCTTGGATAATGGGGCTTTTGAAAGTAGTCTTTTCCCTGTTTTAGCTTACACTTTAGTAAGGTTTTGTGATCGAGGAGTCTGCCTCGTGGGGAGAAGAGTTGGTTTTTATGGCTTGCTGGGGTGTGTGTCATCTTATGGACTAGTGGCGTGAGCAGAATGATAGGACTCTTGGAGAGAGAAATAGGGATCTACTGAAGTTTGGTCTTTTGTTCGCTATCATATTTCTTCGTGGGTTTCAATTCTGAAGATCTTTTGTATCTTAGCATCATTATTTTGCATAGCAGAAGTCCCTTCTTGTAGAGGAATGTCTCTTTTTGTGAGCTTGTTTTTTTGTTCTCTCGTGTATTTTTCATTATTTTCTCAATGAAAGTTCTTTCTTAGAAAAAAAAAAAAGTAATATTGTATAAATGGGTTTTCCCAACTTTGTTTTTCTTCTGTGACCCTTTTCCCTTTTGTTCTAAAAGGGAAGGAGAGATGTGATCAGCTGCGGGGGTATGGATGCTTGTCTTTTTTCATCACTAGGTAAAAGGCAACAAACCAGAAATCTCTTTCTTTGTATTTTGTTAGTTACATAAGAGATGCCCAATTGATGGTGTCTTTTTATCCTGATACACCATAATTTGTGTTCATTAAATTTAGTTGATGTTTCGGAGTTCGAATGTGATAAGATTAATGATGATACTAGAACAACAGAGAAAGATGCCACACTACGTTCGGCAATCTCTCAGCTTGCTGGAGATTTTGGAAAGGAATCTATGTTGTGTTTGCAGAGGTTTTTCAGCTCCCGATATGCACCTGTGATTTCTACTGGATCATTAAAGCTTGACATTGCTCTTGGGATTGGAGGATTACCTAAGGTGAGTGACTGCAAGTTGAATTTTTCTTCTGCCATATATTTGATTGATTCTTTCATGTATTTTCCGGAATTGGAATTTCTTTGCAGTTTAAGTTCATTCCTTTGTTACTTCACTAGTTCACTACCTTTCCATTTAACGTCACCCACACATTCATTGTGTTGATTTGAACATAATGTCTCTTAGTCTAATGATATTTTGGTATGTCCTTGCCCTGTAGGAGAGATTTACTTATTTAGATTGTGAACCTTACCATGTTTTGTTTTGTCGCATGTTATTTCTGTATCACATTTTATTTCTTCACCTTGGCTTTTCAACGGTAGGTTTAAGGGTTGATCATAGTGTGCTTATATATAGAAGATTTTTGGTTAGAAGTTAGAACAAATCCTAAATCACTTGACCTTTGTCAACTATGTATAAGGATTGAGGTCCCCAGCTATGTGTGAGGACCCCAGTTCAGCAGCTCCGTTAGTCAATTTCATTTATTTTACATTAAGAGGACCTTAATTAAGAGTTCATTCGGAGGACCGTAGTTAAGACTAGGAGCCACGAGGACATTGGAAGACCCTCATAGTTTAATAGAGGCCCACGTAAATGACCATTCATAATGATAAAAAGAATGGTATGATTGATTTGAATTGATGTTTAGGTTTTATTATAAATTGATTCATTCTAATGAGAAGTTCTCCTTGTGTACTCTCTTGTATTATTCTTATCGGTACTAAACTTTTTTTAATCACGAAATTCTCAGCATGCTTCAGTTCAAACCAATATTTATATATGAATTGCATACTATCAAAGTTCATTGTTTGCAAATGTAGATACTCTTGATAGGGACAACTACCCTCAAACTATCTCTACAATGGTATGATATTGTCCACTTTAGGCATAAACCCTCATGGCTTTGTTTTTGGTTTCATCCCAAAAGGCCTCCTACCGATGGAGATAGTCACCCTCACTTATATACCCATGATCCTCCTCTTATCTAACTAATGTGGGACTTTGGTCGCATTCCCAACAATCCTCCCTTTGAACAAAGGACCACCAAACCTCCCTTCAGTCATCCATCCGTCTAACTCATATCTAGGCTAACTCCTTTTCACCTGAGCATACCACCTATCCAATAGAGTTCAATCACGGATCACACCATGGCTACTTCCAAGGCTCCACTATACATCTTTGTTCGGCACCGAGGATTCTACCGAGCATGATTAAGTCAGGAGCATGGCTCTGATATCACTTAATATGGACAACTACCCTCAAACTATCTCCATAATAATATGATATTGTTTACTTTGGGCATAAACCCTCGTGATTTTGTTTTTGGTTTCGCCCCAAAAGGCCTCATACTAATGGAGATAGTCACCCTCACTTATATACCCATGATCCTCCTCTTATCTAACCAATGTGGGACTTTGATTGCATTCCCAACAGATACTATTCGTATATTTGTTATATGTATTTGTGCTAGATTCTCTCTACTTGATGGCTTCACTTGAATATTATCTGTTCTATAGGTTGTACAGTTGTGTCCTTGAATTCTAGTGTAGTGTCATAAGTATTAATTGTGAGGAGGAGAAGCTTATAAGATGGTTGAAGATGCTGGGATGCGAGGTTCGTGGGCTCTCTTCTTCCTACCTTGGCCTTTTGTTTGGAAGCAACCTTAAGGCGGTTGCCCTTTGGGACCCGGTGGTGGATAAAGTTAGGAAAAGGTTAGCCTCTTGGAGAAAAGGGTTCTTTTCAAAGGTAGGAAGACTTACTCTGATAAGATCCATTTTGATTGGTATCCCTATTTATTTCATGTCCTTTCTCAGAGCTTCGTGTAAGGTTTGTAAGAGCTTGGAGAGGTTGATGCGTGATTTTCTTTGGAAAGGGATTTATGAAGGGAAAGGTCTAGGTTCTCATTTGGTTAGGTGAGAGATCATTGAGCAGCCCAGTGAGAAAGGGGGCCTGGAGATCGAGAATCTAAGGCTTCGTAACAAGGCCTTATTGGCCAAGTAGTTGTGGCGCTTCTATTCCGAGCTGAACTCCCTTTGGCATAAGATTATTGTTAGCAAATACGACTCCCATCCTTTCGAGTGGTTGGCTAAAGGGATTAAAGGCACCCTCTGGAATTTGTGGAAGGACATTTCGAAAGAGCTCCCGTCTTTTGTTGATTTAGTTCATTGTGTGGTGGGGGAGGGGAGAGATACCTACTCTTGAGAGGATCATTGGGTGGGTGAGCGACCTCTTCGTGCTTTATATCCTAGACTTCTTCATCTTTCGTCTCTTAAAAATCACTTGTTGCTGATTTCCTAGTGTGGTTAGGGAGCTCTTTTTTCTTCTCGTTTGGGTTTCGTCACCCCCTTTCCAATAGGGAGGCGATTGACATGGCTTTTCTTCTTGCTTTGCTTGAGGGTCACTGTTTTAGGCGAGGGAGAAGGGATGTGAGGGTCTAGAGCCCCAATCCTTTTGAGGGGTTCTCGTGTACGTCATTTCTTCATAGTCTCGTGGATCCCTCTCTCGTAGGTGAGTTGGTCAATTTGATCCTTTAGAGGATTAAGGTTCTTAGGAAAGTGAGATTCTTTACCTGGAAAGTTCTACATGATCGTGCATGTTAAAAATAAAAAAGTAGGGAAGAGAATAACAACATAGTTATGTGGAAACCCTAGTACAGTTACGTGGAAACCCTAGTACAGGGAGAAAAACCATGATATTGAGACTTCTTATTATTTTAATCTGATACACTGAATACATAGGGACACACTGTATAAATAGACAGTAGGAAACCCCAGGGATCTACAAAATTACATAAATGCCCCTAGGTTAATAACCCTATTTTCAACACTCCCCTTCAAGTTGGAGCATAAATATCGACAAGGCCCAACTTGCTTACACAATAATCAAAGCTTTGTCTCAGTAACCCTTTTGTAAGTACATCTACAACTTGTTGATTTGAAGGAATATAAGGGATGCATATGTTTCCACTGTCCAACCTCTCCTTAATGAAATGTTTGTCAATCTCTACGTTTTTAGTTTTTTCATGTTGAACTGGGTTATTTGCAATACTGATGGCAGCTTTACTGTCACAAAACAATTTTATCAGAAGCTCATTATCTTGCTGGAGATCTGATAACACTTTCTTCAACTAAACTTCTTCACAAATCCCTAGACTCATGGCCCTATACTCAGTCTTAGCACTACTTCTAGCAACAACTCCTTGTTTCTTACTTCTTTAGGTGACTAGATTACCCTAGACAAACGTACAGTACCCAAACGTCGATTTTCTATCAACAACAGATCCTGCCCAGTCAGAATCAGTGTAGGCTTCAACAGATCGTTTATCGGTCTTTCTGAATATTAAACCCTTGTCAGGAGTTCCTTTCAGGTACCGGAGGATATGTTCAACTGCTGTCATATGATCCTCACATGGAGCTTGCATAAATTGATTGACAACACCTACTGCATACAAAATATTTGGTCTTGTGTAAGACAAGTAG
Organism: Benincasa hispida; assembly: GCF_009727055.1. Taxonomy (NCBI): domain Eukaryota; kingdom Viridiplantae; phylum Streptophyta; class Magnoliopsida; order Cucurbitales; family Cucurbitaceae; genus Benincasa; species Benincasa hispida. The sequence continues at coordinate 55,924,516 of NC_052351.1, forward strand.
ATCAACTTCCCGACTAACTGCTGATACCTTTCTTTATTAACAGGAATTCTATCATTCTTATCACTGAGCTTCACATTGTACTCTACTGGTGTGTCAACAGGTTTACGCCTAGTCATGCTTGTTTCCTTTAGTAAGTCCAGTATATTTTCGTTGAGAGACTAATATACCTTCTTTTGATCGAGCCACTTCCATTCCCAGAAAGTATCTTAGCTTCTCGAGATCTTTAATTTCAAATTCTTCTGTCATCTCTGTTTTGAGCCTCATGATCTTTGCATCATCATCCCCAGATAAAACAATGTCATCAACGTAGACAATAAGAATAGCTATCTTCCCTGATGTCGATCTTTTTATATATAGAGTGATCAGAATGCCCCTGAACATACCCTCGTGCTTTCACAAAAGTCGTGAACCTGTCAAACTAGGCCTTTGGAGACTGGTTCAATTCGTATAACGACTTTCTCAATCTACACACCTTGTTTTTGAATTGACTCTCGAACCCAGGAGGAGGACTCATATAGACTTCCTCTTCAAGTTCCCCATTCAAAAAGCATTTTTAACATCAAGTTGGTGTAGGGACCAATCCTTATTTATAGTAACTGATAAGAGCACTCAGATAGTGTTAAGTTTGGCCACAGGAGAAAAAGTTTCAGAATAATCTACTCCATAGGTCTGAGTAAAGCCTCTTGCAACGAGTCTAACTTTGTACCGGTCAATCGTCCCATCTGACTTGTATTTTATAGTAAACACCCATTTACATCCAACTGTCTTGTGTCCTTCGGGAGAGCCACCTGTTCCCAAGTTCCATTCTTCTCGAGAGCTCTTATTTCTTCCATAATAGCAGACTGCCATTCTGGTATTTTTCATTGCAACATTTATGTCATTTATAACCATCTCTGTGTTCAAACTAGTAGTGAATGCTTTGAACTCGGTTGCCAGATTACTATACGTCATGTAACTATGCATAGAGTATTTAGTACATGAACGAGTGCCTTTCCTCAGAGCTATAGGAAGATCAAGCGATGCATCATGTTCTTTCAATTTTCCAGGCTCCTCATCATGATCGACTATCTGTGTATCAGAGACTTTAGTAGTATCCTCCACATCATCATTAGCTAGAATCATTTCATTCTCTGCTGTCTCCCCTTCTGCTATTCTTTCAATATTACTACTTCCTTCTCCCTTATCTTGCCTGCATTTATCAGTCTCCATACATACATCAACATCATTAATTTCAGGAATGTACGTACCTGGATTTGATGGTGGGTCTGACTCATGCACTGGAGCCGGCGGTTCTGGCTCGACAGGTAACACTGCTTCCTTCCTGAGATTCTTCCTATAGTAAGTTTTCCAAGGAACTTGGTTGGTAGGAAGGACCAGACTGTCATGCTCAGAACTAGGTTTAGACAAGATATGAATGAGAGCGGACTCTAAGGGAATGGCATAAGATGACCAGTTAGTCTCTTCATTTATGTTCTCCCCCTGAAGATGACTAATAGGGAAAAATGACTGATCCTCGATGAAGGTGACATCCATTGAGACATAGTACTTACGAGATGACGGGTGATAGCATTTATATCCACGTTGGTGAAGTGGATATCCAACAAAGACACACTTCTGAGCACAAGGAGTAAATTTTGTGCTATTTGGACCATGGGAGTGAACAAAGGCAACACAACCAAAAACCCGAAGAGGAACATCGGAGATTAATCGAGTGGTTGGGAAAGGACTCTTTAAACAGTTCTAAAGGAGTATGAAGATTAAGAATACGATAGGGCATCCGATTAATGAGATGGGCAGCAGTGAGAACTGCATCCCCCCATAGGTATGATGGAAGAGTGGTAGATAACATAAGAGACCGGGCTACTTCAACCATATGACGATTTTTCCGCTCAGCTACTCCATTTTATTGCAGAGTGTAAGCACACGAGCTTTGGTGGACAATACCCTTAGAAACAAGAAAATCCTTGAAGGAGGCATTGAAGAATTCTCGCCCATTATCACTTCGTAAAATTCCAATCTTTGTTTTGAACTGAGTTTCGACAGTTGTATAAAATTGTTGGAAAATAGATGACACCTCAGATTTGTCAGTGAGGAGGAAGACCCAGGTAAGGCGGGTGTGATCGTCTATAAATGTGACAAACCATCGTTTTCTAGTGGAAGTGGTAACCGGTGAGGGACCCCATACATCACTATGGATAAGGGAAAAAGGACTCGATTGTTTGTAAGGCTGAGACCGGAAAGAAACACGACTTTGCTTGGCACGAATACACACATCACAATTTAAAGAAGTATTAACATTGCGAAATAAGTGCGGAAACAAATATTTCATATATTGAAAATTCGAATGTCCTAAACGGAAATGCCACAACATAAAGTTATTTTCAGAAACAGAAAAATTTAACGACATAAACCCAGTTTGATGATCATCTCTAGAGGAAGCTTCCTCAGAAAGGAAGTAGAGTCCCCTATCGTGCCGGGCAGTGCCAACCATCATCCTCGATTTCAGATCCTGAAACAAAACGGAATCAGGTGAGAAAATTGCCTTACACTTCAAATCCCTTGTAATTTTACTAACAGACAACAAATTATAAGTGATTTTAGGTACATGTAAAGTATCACGCTGAATTAAAACCGTCAAACGGAGAGATATGGCCTTTCCCGCAACAGGGGCAAAAGACCCGTCTGTAATGCAAATACGCTCATTTCCAGCACTTGGATTATACGATAAACAATTCTGAAGAACTTGTGATGATCTGTGGCCCCTGAGTCCACAATCCATGGTTTTTTACCATTTATACTAATAAGGCCAAATGAAGGAAAATTACCTGACTGTGCAATAGCACTCACCCCAACCCTACTCAAGTTGTTCTTACTATCAACGGAAGACTGCTTCTAAGTTTGTTCATCTGCTGAGTTACTTACCAAGGCACGAACAGTATTAGATTTGTCATGAGATTGTCGTCGCTTGCTGTTTGGAGGTTTCTCGTTGAATTTTCAATACTGGTCCTTTGTGTGCTAGAGCTTCTTACAATGTTTACACATAGGTGAGGGTTTTTTTATCGCCATCAGCACTGGACGACTTTGCAACGAAGGCAGTTGCATCAGTTGTAGGAATGGGATTATTCATGGCACACGACTGATCCTCTTCCAGCCGTATTTCGGAGCAGACTTCTCTGAGTGAAGGAGTCGGGCGCTGGCCCAATATTCGACTACGGACACCATTGAATTTAGGATTTAATCCAGCCAAGAACACATAAACATGGTCTACCTCTTTGATTTTCAAGTATTGAGCCCCATCTTGTGCACAGTTCCAGACAATCTCTCGACACAGGTCCATCTCTTGCCACAATATTGATAGTTTGTTAAACTAAGATGTAACATCCATGGATCCTTGTTTGCATTCGTGGACCTGTTTGTGAAGCGTATATAGTCGAGAGGCATTCTGTCTCTTTGAGTACAAATCTCGCGCTGCCTTCTAGATATCCTTGGCGGTTGCAGCATATAATAATGGTCTGCCTATTTAAGGTTCCATACTATTCACCAAAACAGAGCGTAATAGCGTGTCTTCTCCTTTCCAGATTCGTTCTTGTGGATCGCCTGGTGCTGGCTTTGGAATCTCCCATATCAAGTACCCAAATTTGTGACACCCTTCCAAGGTTGATTCGGATTGATTGAGACTAGGTGAAATAATTTTGGCCATTTAATTTTTCCCCTACAAAAAATCCTGTGGAATTGCCCATCGAACCAGATAAATAAGAAACATTTGGCAAAATAGGGAACGAGTTTACCGGGTTCTCTAAATAGACTAGTTGAATCGGTTGGGGATTTGTGCCAAACATCGTATCCAAATCTGAAATCTGTTGTTGGAGATAAGCCAATCGTTGTCTCACATCGTCTGAGTAATGGGTCGAACCACAAGTGGCCGGAAACGGGGCAGCTCCTGTCGGCTGAAAAGACGTCGCCGATTGGAAGGAGGTCCCCGGCATCTGTGAAGAAGCCAGCCAACCGGACGGTTCGAGATGATCACCGACTCGTAGTTGGTCGAACCCATCTGGTGTGGAAAACCCAGTCGTGTTCGGCGCTGCCCTTTGTAGGTCGATCCGACCTGTTGCAGAATGGCAGACCAGCGCGAAACCGACTGGCGCAAACGTCTGTGACAGCGCGAAGGGCTCCGACGGCGTGGAAGGCAACGACCTGCAACTTGGAACGACCGGATCTGTCTGTCCATCGAGGATCCGTCTGTGATCTGCTTGTCCATTGATCGGAGCTTCTGTCTGGTGCGGCGGCTCTCACGGATGGCAGCTCTCCGTCGACTGCTGTTGGACGGCAGAAAGTAACTCCAGTAGGACTGCTTGAAAACACTCTTTTACGGCTGCTCGAATAGCCGTCTTCATGTCAAAACTCGAAGTTCCATCATCAGAAGATGATTGTGCTTGATTCTCTTCCATAACGGCTAGGGTTTCGTCGCCTAGCTCTGATACCATGTTAAAAATAAAAGAGTAGGGAAGAGAATAACAAGACAGTTACGTGGAAGGGAGAAAAACCACGATATAGAGACTTTTCTTATTATTTTAATCTGATGCACTGAATACATAGGGACACACTGTATAAATAGACAGTAGGAAACCTTAGGGGTCTACACAATTATATAAACGCCCCTAGGTTAATAACCCTATTTTCAACCGTGCATATACGATGGATTGTCTTTCTAGGAAACTCTGCTCGCTTGTTGGGTCGTTCTGCTGAATCCCTTATTAGAAGACGGAGGAAGATCTGGATCATATTCTTTGGTGGTGCGAGTTCGCTAGTTTTGTTTGGGAGCGTTTTATCCAGACATTTGGCTTATCGTTTGTTCATCAGAGGGATGCTAGTGCTATGATTGAGGTGTTCCTCCTCAATCCGCCTTGTGGCGAGAAGGTGTGCTTTTTATGGTTAACTGGGGTGTGTTTGATCTTGTGGGTTTTGTGGGGGGAGCGGAACGGTAGGATCTTTAGAGGGGTGGATAAGGACCCTAGTGAAGTTTGGTCCCTTGTTCACTTTCACGTTTCTTTGTGGGCGTCGGTTTCAAAGACCTTTTGTAATTATTCTATGAGTAGTATTTTGCATAGTTGGAGCTCCTTTCTAAAGGGGTTCGTGTGTTTGTGGGCTGGATTTTCTTTTGTATGCCCATGCATTTTTTTCATTTTTTTCTCAATGAAAGCTGTTGTTTTTATTAAAAAATAAAATTTCCTTGAATTCTATGGAGATTCTCTCTACATTTTGAAGTATTCTTTGAGAGCATCCTACTTTCTACGCAGGGAAGAATAATTGAAATATATGGGCAAGAAGCTTCTGGAAAGACAACATTGGCGCTCCACATCATTAAGGAAGCTCAGAAACTTGGAGGTGTCTGTTGGTTTTGCCTTTTTTCTGGATCAGAATGATAACTAGTTGAAAATTCTGGCAAGTTTATTTTTAAATATTTTATTAAAGAAAGGCCAATTTGATTTAATATCAACGTTGATTACCGTACCATCCTTTTTGTCAAGTGTGTTCTTCACTTTTGTCCAATCTTATTGTTACCCTAATATTGAAACTACTTGTAGAATCATGGATTGTTGTTGATCTCACTTTCAAATTCAAATCTAGCCTCCTATTATTTATTATTTTTTTTAGGAATGAAATGTGAATGTTGTAATGAATTATGGAGATAAGATGGTATTGTTTTCCAAGAAATGATTTTGGATATGATTTCTTGTTGGCTATGGGTACCTGCCACTTCGTATATGTATATGCATGTATTTCTGGAATTTACCAATGATATATACTCATTGAAAACTTGCGAGCATTCTATATCGGCATCCTTGACATTTTCAGTTGCGAAAATTACAACTTTCATTGCCACTTTTCTGGTTTGTATTTACCCGAATTTTTTCTGTGTGCAATTTCCCTAGCCCCTTTCCTGGTTTGGAAGGTCGCTTAAGAGCAAACAAGGAAGCCAGACTAATATATGGATTTCAAGGAAATATTAAAATGTGTCGGTTCAATGATTTGCCACTATCACTGTTGAACACACATGTATACGTATATTTCTTTTGTGCAACATGTGCATGAGGCTATATTTCCTAGCCATACCAAATTTAGTGAAATTTATCAATAGCTTTTTGGTTTCTCTGTTTCACTGTCATCTTTTGTTAACTGATTTTTTCCCTTGGCAGGATATTGTGCATATTTTGATGCAGAAAATGCAATGGACATGTCACTTGCGGAATCAATGGGTGTAAATGTAGATAATCTTCTTATATCACCTCCAGATTCTGCTGAAAATTTGTTGTGTGCCGTTAATACTCTAGTTAAAAGTGGATCTGTGGACGTAATTGTGGTTGATAGTGTAAGACTACCGGACCTTTCCATTGTGTATTGTATTACTTATCACATATTTTTATATGCAAAATTTCCGAAGGATCAACAGTAATATCTTCAGTAATTATGTCATTAGTGATATGCCTTATCATATTTTCCTTTTCCTGCATTTATTCTTTGGACTCATGCTTGCTGTTAATTATTGGGCAACAAAATAGTTAACTATATATTATCGAGTCTTCTGTATTATTCTATCCGCTGATGCTTTTGTTGATACTGGCGTATAAAATGGATTCCTCAGGTAGCTGCCCTTGTTCCGCAATGTGAACTTGATGCTCTGATTGGCAGTCCTCAGCAAGACAGTCAATCACGAGTGATGACTCGAGCATTAAGGAAAATACATCATTCACTAAGTCTATCTCAAACTCTGATTATTTTTACCAATCAGGTTGGTACTAAGTTGCAAAAGTGCTTCCTGATATTGTCATTTATAAGGCATCAATTACATATAGCGACATAGCGTTTCACTGTGCAGCATTATTGTCTATATACAGGTTAGATCAAGTGCAGGATCTCGGAATGGTTTTGAACATATGAATGAGGTAACCTGTGGTGGGAATGCCTTGCAATTTTATGCAGCAGTCAGATTGAGGCTTTTGAGAAGGGGATTATTGAAGAGTGACGACAAGGTAAACTTTAAATATTGTTTGTTAACATGGTAGTACTAGTGGCTTCAAAAAAAAAAAAAAAGAAAAAGATTTTACTGACTATTTACTACATGATCATTTTTATATTGTATACTTCACAAAAAAATGTCATTTAATTTTTGGGGGCATTTTGCATTAAAACCCAACCCGAGAACACTTGCACTTCAGAAAATACTGGTTTTTCGTAAGGAATGCTTGTGCTACCCAGTTGTTTTAAATCTGACCACGGTTCTTTCTAGGTCACTGGTCTTGCAGTCGGCGTGCAGGTGGTGAAAAATAAGTTAGCCCCGCCTATGAAAATGGCAGAACTGGGGATACATTTTGGGAGGGGGTTATGGTGTGAATCTGAGGTTCTGGAATTGGGTTGTGAGCATGGAGTTATTCTTCAAGATGGAAGCAACTTTCATATTGAAGGGAGGATTTGCAGCAGCAAGCATGAGGCAGAGCAGTATCTGATGGAAAATGAAGATGTTCTTCATAAGATGGTTGAGATATTAAGAAACCAGTTATTTGTACAAGAGTTCTTGAGCTCTTGAAAATTTCCTTGCATTATAACTTTTCCATTATACCAATATGTTTATAGCTGAAGCGATTTTTGGTGTATTTTGGTTGTTTCCGATAAGTCAAGCAAGTGAGAAATCGTTGGAGAAGTCGAAAGTCTTCCGAAGCTTCTCTTTTGAGAACTGACAGAAGGAAGAGAGCAACCATTTAATCTATTACTTGCCTTAATTAGCTGATGGGAAGTGCTTGGAGACGTCATTGTTGCTACCATTGGCCTACAGTTGTTGAGTTTTTTTCCCCAGTTTCCAAGACGAGCAAAAAGCAACCTTGTTGAAGGTATCTTACCAAGCTTCTTCTTCTGCAGGTCCAGATATATACGTTACTTCTTTTTTGATTGGAGATAAAAGAGAATTTTGTAGCGAGATATTTGTTTGTAGAGTAGTCACTTTTATCTCTTCAACCCGACAACAATTTTTATGTAGTTGTATGATGATAGAGTAGGATTGAACTGTTAATATGAAAATGTCGAGATTTGATTTCAATGGAAATTATTATTTGTTATTTTCCCTGTGAGCCATTTTTTCTTGTACTATCTTTGGTGTCTTCCGTTATTTACTCTCCTGTATTGTGTTGACATGTGGCTGTTTCTTTCCGTTTAGATTCATGGAGTGAATTCACTGAGCTTTCCTCATCTTCAGTATGTATCTTAACCTATGGCACGTGGTATTTTGATTATGGCGTCAAGCTCAAGCACAGCCGACGATGACATCCACACGGTGATGACGATGATACCATCTTTAACCTTTGTTATCACACGGACCATACCTTCAAGTACACTACGGTGTTGCTTCACATCTTTCCTTACTCTTCTAGTTACTTAGAGAATACCCATCTCTCAAACACGCAACCCTAATTTCCTCCTTCCTCACATTGCTCGGCCTCAACCAAGGCGCTTCACGAATTGCGATCATCTCAGTTCTCGTTTTCACCGATATTTAATGGTGGTCAAAACAAATAGTGAAGCTCTACTTATATTTACCGATAGACTCATTACAATATAATCGATCACTGATAGACTCCTAGAGTTAGATCTAAATCTTATCATATATACAAATTTTTTTGCATTGTGTTATATTTGTTAATATTTTAGGTTTGATGATTATATTTGCAACTGTCCCCTTATAACAACAAGATAATTATTATGATTTAAGTTTTCTATGAATGGAAGTATACAAATAGAACATGGACAGAGTGTGATGCATGGCCATTCTCTTGTAAATCACCCAAACACTGTGATAAATCACCCAAACACTGAGATGAATCAAAAGATATATGCGTTATTAGTTAAAATATACTAAAGGCCCATATATTACAAAATTCTGCAACGTTTTTGAACTAATTTTAGGGTCATTTAGTAGGTTTATGTACTTTTAAATTGGTGCCAATAACACTCTAGAGTCTAGGGTTGTTTGGGATGTTGAGATGATATAAGATGTGAGGAGTTCTGATATCTGGAGAGTTTTGATGTTTGGGGAGTTCTGATTGAGTATGAACGATCGAGTATGTTCAAATATTGAATATACGATACATGGAAGGAAAGTGACGGTGAGATACGAAACACGTACTTGTATCAGTGATGACAACATCATCACCGAGCACATTGATTGGGACACATGAACTAAAGTGGCTTTTGAATGCGACCTATCGGCTTAGGGGCACTTGCTACTAAAATGGGTGTACCCGGAACGGGGTTCCGATCTCTAAATGGATCTGCTATAGCTACTCGATCTCGATCAAATGGCTTTGGATCTGTCTCTACATCTGGAATATCTGTAAGAGGATATGGAATTTTATAAGTATAGATGTTTGAATGACTAGTAATGCCACGTGGACTATTTAATGTACCTAGCACATTCATTAGACTTGTAACGTAGGTTCTTCAACCTTTTTATTGGTTGTTTACTTTGATGACATTTTAGTTTACAGAAAGAAGAGACAAGAAAAACCTCTTTTCACTTGTATAATTTGTTTAAAGTTCTAGCTAAAATAATGTAGTAATCAATCTTAAAAAATGTTCCTTCCTGGACTAATCAACTTTTTCTCGCCATTGTTATTTAATGAGTATGGTATTTCAGTTGATCCTATAAAAACTGCAGCTACGCACTAGAGGTATTCATGGGTTGGGTTGGGTTGAAAAACTGTTTAGACCCAACCCAATTGTTCAGGTTGTAAATTTCTTCAAGTCAAATAACCCTTATTAAAAAATGAACCGAACCCAACTTAACCATGAAATATTTGGGTTGGATTGGTTTGGGTTAATCGAGTCATTTATTTAAAATTTTGTTCTAGAAAGAAACAAAATGTAAATATGTAAAAATCTAATTTAATTATTTTCATATATTGAATTAAGATTATCTACTTAATTTTAATATATGTATAAATATTTGTGTTATAAGTAACAAATTTTTTTTTTTTTTTTTAAAGTTAATAATAAATTTGGGTTGGTTTAGGTTATATTAACCCATGAAACAACTCAATCTATAAAATTTTCATTTATTTGAACCTAACTTAACTCAAATGAGTTGATAACCCAACCCAAACCGTACGGATTGGGTTGGATTGATTGATTTTTTCAGATCATCAAGTTTTTTGAACACCCCTACTATACACAATTGGCCAATACCTAATTTGAAAGCAATCCAAGGTTTCCTAGGATTAGCATCTTTCTACAGGAAATTCATTAAACATTTCAGTACACTGGCAGCCCTATTAACCGACTGTCTGAAAAAAGAAAATTTTTGATGGCTAAAGGAACAGTAAAATAGCTTCCGGCTCCTTAAAGAAAAGTTGTGTACAGCCCCAGATTTGGCTTTACCAGATTTCTCTAGGCAATTCGAAGTAGCAGTATATGCTTCAGGGCTGGGCATTGGAGCTGTCCTATCACAAGAAGTACATCCTCTTGAGTTTTATTTATTTATTTTTATTTATTTATTTTTTTCTTTTCTTCTTCTTCCGAAAAACTAAGTGAAGCTCGCCAAAAGTGGAGTAGTTATGAGCAAGAGCTCTCAAAATTTTGGAACACTACTTGTTAGGTAAAGGTTTTGTACTTTTTTCTGACCATTCTTTAAAGTTTCTTCAAACTCAAAAAACTATTAGTCATATGCATGTTAGATAACTTAGTTTTATTCAAAGATAACTTAGTTTTATTCAACGTTTTGATTTCGTTATTAAACATAAAGTTGGAAGTTTTAACATTGTTTCTGATGTTCTAATAGTATTTGGGAAGACTTATCCATGGATTTTATACTTGGTCTTCTCAAAACTCAACGAGGGGTAGATTATGTTCTTGTAGTGGTCGGTTTAGTAAAATGTTTCATTTTTAACCATGTAGGAAAAATTCTGATGCCATTAATGTTGCAAACTTGTATTCTTAAGGAAATTGTTAGGTTGTGTTGAAGATTTGGTTTGTTGGATTTATAATTTTCTATAAGGCAGTGGTTCTGTAGATGTCTTAAATGAAGTATTAACATCCAGTTGTGATATTAAAGTATTTTCTTGCAGAATATTTTCCATATTTGAAAATATTCGGCTGTGATATTTAGTCCGATATGTTCCTTTTTGAAGCATGACTTTTTATTCCAAATGAGGACGTATTTCTTTTATTGGATTTGTTTATTTAAAGTAAGTGTTGTAGCCTATTTAGAATTGTCGCATTTGTGTAATTGAGCAAGACGTTTTTCTATATTGTGGCTGAACTATTCTATATTGTGTTCTTGTTTGTTTGCTCATTATTCCGTTGTGCATGTTCTTCATTTGTTGAGTGCAACATGTTGAAGAGTTTCAAGGTCTTAAGGGGAGTCTAAACCATTACTGCTAGAGAAGAGATTCTCAGTCTTAGCAGAAGCCTAAGACTTAGCTTTAGATAAAGAGTTCACTGTCTTAGGGGGACTTAAGAATTGTCGGTGAAGGAAATTCACTGATCGATAATCAAGCTTAGAGGAGTCTCACATACTTTCGGGTGCCAAAGTGTCAGATACTAATATTAATATACTTAGAGAGAGCCTAAATTTAGTTGAGAGGGAGTCTTATATCTAGAGGGAGCCTAGGTGTTTATTATAGATAAATTTAGTTAATATTAACATACTGTAATAGTTGTTTATTATAGATAAATACTATGTTGTAAATTGCTTAACTCTTCAATATTAGTGGATTATCTTTCCTAGGCTTTATGCCACCCAGATATAGGTGTTTATCACCGAACTGGATTACCAACTATCATGTGCTTTTACTTGTTTACTTGTTGGTATTTTTGTTATTATAGTTGTTGTCAGTGCTTTCAGTTTAATATCCGTATATCGAGTGGTGATTAACCTTAGTGGCTTTTCAATTGGTATCAGAGCAGATCACCCTTATCTTAGGTGCTTTGATCATGGAAGGAATCAAGGAAGGAGGCTCTACCACTCGTCCATATGTTCTTGATGGAACAAACTATTCTTACTGGAAAGCTCGAATGACTATCTTTCTGAAATCGATTGATAACAAAACTGGGAAGGCTGTTGTATGCGGATGGACTCATCCAACCATCAAAACTGATGATGGAAAGGAAATTTTGAAGTTGGAATCTCAGTGGTCTAGAGAAGAAGATGAAGCCTCTTTGAAAAATTCTCATGCCTTGAATGTTATATTCAATGGTGTAGATCGCAACATATTTAGATCAATTAACACTTGTGTCTCAGCTAAAGAGGCATGGGACATATTATCTATTGCTCATGAGGGAACACCTAAAGTAAAGATGTCTAGGCTGCAGTTGATGACATCAAAGTTTAAGCATCTTAGAATGCACGAAGAAGAATCCATTGTTGAATTCAATTTACGTTTGCTAGATATTGAAAATGAGTCATTTTCTCTCGGAGAAAAGATTTTAGAAGAAAAACTTGTTAGGAAGGTACTTAGATCTCTACCCAAGAGATTTGACATGAAAGTCACGACCATTGAGAAAGCTCAAGATATAACAAAGTTGAGAGTAGACAAATTATTTGGCTCCTTACTCACTTTTGAAATTTTCCTGGATGGGAAAGTCAAAAAGAAAAAGTAAGGGAATTGCCCTTCAATCAGCGTTGAAGAAGAGTTGTTAGTGACAATAGAGAATCAAAAAATCCTCTTGCTAAATTGATTACTTTGTTTTCAAAATAGTTTAATTGTGTGCTAAAATGTTCTGATAAGAGGTCTGACTCTTATAATAATAACAAGTCTGATGGTTATATATTTCTTCCAATCAATTCAGATCTCAAAATAGTAAAAGGGAATTTGACAAGCTAGGCAATCTACTTTCGCACAAGGAAAAGAACTTCAAATGTTGAGAGTGTGGTGGACTCGGTCATATACAGGTTGAATGTCCCACTTTTCTGAAGATACAGAGCAAAGGATACATATTAACTTTATCTGATACGAAATTCGAAGATATAAATGACTCAGATGATGATGTCAAAGCGCTTATTAGCAACATCTCCTCGGATATCTCATGATGTGATATTTCTAAATATGATGTGTATGCAAAGATCAATCATGATATTGCAGGAATTGAGTCTACAGATCCACAGATCCCTCTTATCATACTCTTTTTCTCAAATGGTAAGATGATAAGAAAGCCCTTGATGTGTAGAAGGTAAGAATTGAGACTTTGATAGATGATAATCACAAACTTATGTCTACTGTTGCAGATTTGAAGTGTGAACTCTCTCAAGTTAAAGCTGAAAAGGATTCAGTATACAAGAATATCAGAATGTTGAATACTGAAACCGAGCCTCTGGAAAAACTTTTGATAGAAGGAAAATCTACTGGTGATAACTATGGCCTTGGATTTTCTAAAAGAGGAAGTTAACATTAAAACCAGTCAAATCTAAAAGGGAAGCAAAAAATTGAGTTTGTTAAAGTTGAAGATCCCGAGTCTTATAGCTTTACAGGTACATTTACCAATAACGTGTTGGGTAACCAACCTGCAAACAACAAACCAGAGAATACCCAAACAAGATCTTCCCCAAAACAGAGCAATGCTCAATCTAGTTTATTTATAAACTTCAGGGAAAAAACTTACAGCACTTGACTAACCAATACATGGAAAGATATAAGAGCAGAAAATCTAAAAAATACCAGCACTTTTAAGAGGGCTGGAAATCCTTTCCTCACTCAAGTCATTGAGACTATTTCCCTTAGATTTTTCTTACTATAGACCCTCCTACCTTCATCTATTTATAGCAGAATTCTTCTCTCCCCCCAAGAATCTTTTCCTTACCGAATTGGATATTTCCAACGGATTTTTCAGGCCTTAATCATGGAGCATATATTTTTCTAACAGCCTCGTTTGTGGTTTGTGGAATGTCTTTTCTGCCCCTCCTCTTGTATATGTATAATATAGGGGGTGTAATACTACCTCTCTTCTCGAAATGCACCTTGTCCTTAATGTGGATATCAGGAAATTGTTGTTTTATAGCCTTTACAGATTCCCACGTTGCTTTATTCTCAGGTAGTCCTTCCCATTTAATGAGCCATTCATTAGCTACCATTCCCTTGTTCTGGACTCCCCAACATCGTTTCTGGTAACATCTGAAGTTTGAATTCCTCTATTAAGGCTAGGGGGTGGTGCTGTGAGATTGCCCCAGCTTCTTTTTCAGTTGGGATACGTGAAATACATTGTGGATAGATACTTCTGGCGGTAGTTCTAACTTGTATGCCACTTCTTCTATTCGTTCAATAATTCGATAAGGCCCATAGAACCTTGGAGCTAATTTTTCATACTTCTTCCAAGCCAATGTTTTCTGTCTATATGGTATGGGTTTTAAAAATATCTCATCCCCTACTAAAAATTGCAACTCTCTTCGTTGTAACTCCGTTTGTTTTTTCATGCAGTTTTGAGCCATTAATAAATTCTCCTTCAAGGCTGAAAGTGCTAAATCTCTTACTTGCAATTATTGTTCCACACTATCATTCGTTGTCTTCTTTTGCCCATATAAGACTAAGGGAGGTGGTGGACGGCTAAAAATTGCTTGGAAAGGGGTCATCCTGATCGCTAAATGTGAGGTGGTGGACGACCGAAAACTGCTTGGAAAAGGGTCATCTTGATCGTTGAATGGAAGATTCTATACCATAATTCTGTCCACGCCACCCATTTTCTCCATTTGGTTGGTTGTTTGTTACAAAAAAACCTTAGATATGTTTCCAAACATCTATTAACCCTTTCGGTTTGCCCATCCGTTTGGGGATGGAATGTTGTGTCTCTTCAATGTTGTTCCCATCATGGAAAATAGTTCCTTCCAAAAGTGACTTAGAAATATCTTGTCCCGATTTGTTACTATGGAGTTAGGTACTCCATGGAGTCGGATAACTTCCTCAATGAATAAATTTGCCATTTGTTTTGCTGAAAAAGGATGTCTGAGTCTAATAAAATGCGTATACTTACTTAATCCGTCGACAACCACCAGAATCGAGTTGTAACCGTCGGATTTAGGTAGCCTTTCAATGAAATCCATCGTCAAGTCTTCTCAAATCATATTTGGAATGGGAAGTGGTTGTAATAGGCCTGCTGGGTTTAAGGCTTCTGACTTAATTCTTTGACATGTATCACATCCCTCCACATACTTCTTGACGTCATTCTTCATCCCTTGCCAATATATCTCACCATTCAATCTTTTATATGTTTTTAAGAACCCTAAGTGTCCTCCTATTATTGAGTTATCGAAAGTGTGCAGCAGTGAAGGGATAAGGGCTGAAGCCCGGGAGATGACTAAACGACTTTTATATAATAGTTCCTCATTTTTCCATTGATAATTGGGTTTCCCATCAGGGTTTACTTTTACACTTTCAATGATTTTCTACAGATCCTCATCTTGCTCCATTTCTTGAAGGGCTATCTTCACATCAAATAAACTTGGGACTGTCAACGTGTAGATCTCAGTTGGTGTGGACACTCGTGAAAGTGCATCTGCCGCTTTGTTTTATAATCTGGGCTGGTACAAAATGTCAAAGATGTAGCCCAAGAGTTTAGTCAGCCATCTTTGGTGTTGAGGTTGAACTTCTCGTTACTCGATTAAGAATTTCAGTGCCTTTTGGTTAGATATAACTGTGAATTTATTCCCAGTAGGTAGTGTCTCCACTTTTCCACTGATAGGACTACGACTATTAGTTCCCTTTCATATATTGATTTGGCTTGTGCTTTTGGGGAAAGCTTCTAACTACAGTATGCTATAGGTCTATATTTTGAGAGAGAACTGCCCCCAACTCATATCCAGATGCATCCGTTTCAATTACGAAAAGTAGAGAAAAGTCAGGCAAGGCTAGAACAGGGGCTGTCATCATGGCCTCCTTAGGTTCCTTGAAGGCTTTCATGGCTTCCTCTCCCCAAACGAAGGCATTCTTTTGTAATAATTTTGTCAAGGGGGCTGCAATGCTTCCATACCTCTTTACAAACCTTCGATAGTATCTAGTCAGTCCCAAAAATCCTTGTAGTTCTAACGTGTTCTTGGGTTGGGGCCATCTAGCCATTGCTGCTATTTTCTCTCCATCTGCCTCCACCCTTGAGATATCCAATGACCCAAGTATTGTATTCTTGGTTGGTAGAACACACATTTCTTTCGATTGCCAAAACCTTGGTGACGTAAAATTAGCCGCTAAAACTTTGATGACTAAAATTATGGTGAACGCAATATGGGATGCATGTCTTAAGCTATGTGTTTACTCTCATGCGTCGGTGATCATGCGTTGTAATGAAATTATGTGTTACTCTTATATGCGATGAACATGCGTTCCTGTCACAATTTTTCTTGTTCTCAGCCCAAGTATAATGCGAACGCAAGTTTCTCGGGTGATCCGATGTCGAACTTAGGGACTTGTAGCTAAATGTATGCGATGATGTGTTTGCGGCAGATGAATAAAAGAATGATGGGGGTTGTAAGCTAAGCACTACTCCTACTCCTAACTAATAGACAAAACAGTGGGAATATGAATGAGAGATAGAGACACGACAACTGTTGACATAGTAAAATGCATGAAAAATAGATAAAATGTGAGGATGTCTTCATCGCAACCCTAAGCTTGACCGCAAGGGAAACCTCAACCAACGCAAAGCTATGCGATCATGCTACACATACTTGAGCCTAATTCTAGGATGTATGCGATGTATATGCGACGGTGTCGAGAGGCCTTATTTCTAAGTCTCTATTCCTACGCATGTGCTCCCACACATAAATAAAATGACCACATACCACTGTATCCTACTTCTGGACGCATGCAATATCCTATCTGTAGGGTGCATACGTTGTGTAATAGCAAACGAAGCTTATTCTAAGTTTCCCATTCTTGCTTATGTGTTCAAATCCGCTCTCTCAAGTCTTAGATTTGGTTTTTAGACTACTCTTCAAGTATGCCTAAATGATGAATGATGCACTCATAAGACAAGGTAATCGCATAAACCTGGCTGACGTAAGATTATTCCTATCTCTAGTGAATACTTGCTCACATTGCTTAATGCGACCAACCACTTACCCTCCTGGGCAGTTAGTTGTTGCTGACTTTACTCGTAGACAAGCATTGCGTTCGCCTATAGACAGGCGTTGCTACAGCTTCACACTAAGCAAATAAGGTTTTCTCACAACACTCACGCAACACACACCTCCTGGTGGTTTGCTACATGCTTCATATTCCTATGCTGCATGACTAAGTATGCGATACTCTAGCAATCTCACTAAGTGATGCAATGAAAGTTAAGGATGCTAAGTAATGAAGATGGAGATGAAGTCGAAGGAAATTATAGAAATGCATTGTTCACAAAATGTATTAATTACTTAAAGCATGATGTAATACAATACAATATAAGGAAAGAAAAGAAAATGAAAGGACCAGCTGGAAGCAATGTCTTACTTCTAGCAGATGTGTGTCAAGGCTACCGGTGGTGCCATAGATGGGCGGTGGAGCAGACTCTCTCGAGCTCTAACTCCGGCAAAGACTCCAGTCGTCACTCGGAATGGATGAAGAAGATAAAGAACTCTCAAGCTTTTTTCTCACGCGTTCGTCTGGATCACAAGGATTCGCCCTAAGGCAAGCCTTAGGCGAAAAACCTTGGATTCTCTAAAATTATGCTCAGCGGCTTCAATTTATAGAGCTTGATCGCCGACAGCATTAATGGACCTACTCTGATTCTGACATTCGCGACGTGATGGTTCTTTTCTGAAACTCTGCTACTAATGGCGTGGTAGGTGAAATGTCAACATCATATTTTGATACTCCCGAGATATGCGTTCATGTTGCATTTCACCAACCTTGCATTCATCCCTCTATTATGGGTATCTTCATGTAGCCGCAATCTCCTTGCAATGCTCGCATTCGCTCGATGGCCGCAACTTCTCAGCGATCACCGCATTCGCTTGACGACCGCAACCTCTATGCGATGGACGCATGCGGTTGATGGCCGCAAGATCTATGTGTTGAACGTATGCGCTCGCTTTTTTGATGGAGAAATTCTCCGCATGCGATCGTCTTTGCGATAGCCCGGCTTCCGCATATGCGTCTGCTTCATGCGTTAGCTACAAAGATAGACAATTGAACGCATAATATCGCATGATAGTGGGTTAGCCGAGATTCTTAATGTCGATGGATGCAAACTCATTTTCTCATGAATTCCAAACATAATCGCCGCCTATTCTACTTAACAACCCTCATAATTCTAAATAAAAGGCCTAAGATGACGTGCATTTCTACATGTTATCACACCCCAAACTTAGACTCATGCTTATCCTCAAGCATGCGTTATACTCGAGAAATTCTTAACTCACCTTCTGGCTCTCCTTTGCGATGACCAGCCTCTCAGAATATAATTTACTCATACCTCCAATCATGGCCACAACGCTCTCATGCACTTTGGCTGTTTCTTCAAAAAGATTTTTTCTAAGTTTAAATCTGGCAAGCCTTTGCTAAAAAACTTTGTATTCATTCCCAGCAACTTTGCGTTCAGCTTTTGAGAATGTGTTCGTTCAAAAAAATTCAGCTTTGCGATTATTTATCAAAAATGCGGTGTTAAACCTGGTTACGCTCTTTGTTTTGGCTTGCCTCCACTTGTGTCATGCTGGCATCCAACTTCCTTTGCGTTCCATATTCAACTCTACTCATGTCTTGCTCAAATTGGCTTGCGCCTGACAGAGGAGTTGCACTTATACATTGATCCTGGTGACTTACTTTCGTTTTGGCTTGCCCCCATGTGTGTCATGCGGACATCCAACTACGAGTAAGTGCCTTTCACAAATTAACTCTATCAACATGGGTTCCCCATTGCGTTGACAATGGAGTTGTTATTCTCAAAATATATATTTTTTTCGATAATGATCACAATGTAATGAACGTAATTCTCCGAGATCACTGCCACCCCAAACTTAGAGGTTGGTAGTGCTCTCACCACAAAGCTAAAGACAAACAACAGGAATGTGGTAACAAATTTTTGAACAAAGGTTTGCAAAAAATAAAACTTAGACTATCAAAATTTGAAGAAGCTATTTAAAAGTAAGGTGAGCCTTGTGATGCTTAGTTAGCGGATGCGGTGAATTATACGTACCATCATAGATGCATCGCAAAGGAACGCAATCGGGCAAGGAGAATTTCAAAAGGATAATGCATAAAAGATGACAAGAAAAGAACCTTAGGCGGAATAACGTATGCGACCATGCGTTGGAACTCATGCGATCGAAGCCATGCATTGAAGGATGGAGGGAATTCTTCCATTGTAACAGAATTATTGTCGCACCTACAAGGAGAAAATGCACCACAACCAAGGAAGAAACCGCATATCCAAAATAAAAAAAAAAAAATACACTAAACTAAGAAAGCAAGGTAAAGATAGAGTAGAAGACGTCCTTGGAGAAATTGAAATGATATCACCATAAGGAGTCTTCCATGCAGGAGATTTCTCTCAATTGCTTAGGTCAAGAAGCTTGCCCTGACCATTGGAACTTCCGGCAATTGTTGGGCGCATGCGGCTGTCATGTGCTTAGAACTACCTTCAGCTCATGCGACTGATTGCCCTTCTATCTTGGTGTTAATACTGGCTTTCGGCACATCACCTACACTTCATTATTGTTTGCAACTTGGTCGCACAAGCTACAATACTCCCAAGGTAAAAAGGTTGCCTGCAAAAACACAAAACTTAACAAAAAATTAACTGCCAAGTCCCCGGTAATGGTGCCAAAAACTTGGTGACGTAAAATTAGTCGCCAAAAACATTGATGACTAAAATTATGGTGAACACAATATGCAATGCATGTCTTAAGGTATGCGTTTACTCTCATGCATCAGTGGTCATGCGTTGGAATGGAAATATGCGTTACTCTTATATGCGATGACCATGCATTCCTGTCACAAGTTTTCTTGCGCTCACGATAAGTATAACGTGAATGCAAGTTTCTAGGGTGATTCGAGGTCGAACTCAGGGACTTGTAGCTAAATGTATGCGGTGATGTGTTTGCGGTAGATGAATAAAAGAATGATAGGGGTTGTAAGCTAAGCATTACTCCTACTCCTAACTAACAGACAAAGCAGTGGGAATATGAATGAGAGATAGAAACACGGAAACTGTTGACGCGTAGTAAAATGCATGGAAAATAGATAAAATGTGAGGATGTCTTCATCGCAACCCTAAGCTTGACTGCAAGGGAAATCTCAGCCAGCGCAAAGCTATGCGATCATGCTACACACACTTGAGCCTAATTCTAGGACGCATGCGATGTATATGCGCTGTCTCTTATACACATCTAGATGTGTATAAGAGACAGGGGTTGTAAGCTAAGCATTACTCCTACTCCTAACTAACAGACAAAGCAGTGGGAATATGAATGAGAGATAGAAACACGGAAACTGTTGACGCGTAGTAAAATGCATGGAAAATAGATAAAATGTGAGGATTTCTTCATTGCAACCCTAAGCTTGACCGCAAGGGCAACCTCAGCCAACGCAAGCTATGCGATCATGCTACACACACTTGAGCCTAATTCTAGAACGCATGCGGTGTATATGCGACGGTGTCGAGAGGCCTTATCTTATACACATCTAGATGTGTATAAGAGACAGGTGCATACGCTGTGTAATAGCAAACGGAACTTATTCTAAGTTTCCTATTCTTGCTTATGCGTTCCAATTCGCTCTCTCGAGTCTTAGATTTGGTTTTTAGAATACTCTCCCAAGTATGCCTAAATGATGAATGATGCGCTCATAAGACAAGGTAATCGCATAAACCTGGCTGACGTAAGATTATTCCTATCTCTAGTGAATACTTGCTCACATTGCTTAATGTGACCAACCACTTACCCTCCCGGGCAGTTAGTTGTTGCTGACTTTACTCGTAGACAAGCATTACGTTCGCCTATAGATAGGTGTTGCTACAGCTTCACACTAAGCAAATAAAGTTTTCTCACAACACTCACGCAACGCACACCTCCCGGTGGTTTGCTACATGCTTCATATTCCTATGTCGCATGACTAAGTATGCGATACTCTAGCAATCCTGTCTCTTATACACATCTAGATGTGTATAAGAGACAGCTCTACTACTAACGGCGTGGTAGGTGAAATGTCAACATCATATTTTGATACTCCCGAGATATGCGTTCATGTTGCATTTCACCAACCTTGCATTCATCCCTCTATTATGGGTATCCTCATGTAGCCGCAATCTCCTTGCAATGCTCGCATTCGCTCGATGGCCGCAACTTCTGAGCGATAGCCGCATTCGCTTGACGAAGGCAACCTTTATGAGATGGACGCATGCGGTTGGTGGCCGCAACATCCATGCGTTAAACGTATGCGTTCACCTTTGCGATGGAGAAATTCACCACATGCAGTCGTCTTTGCGATAGCCCGGCTTCCAAGTATGCGTCCACTTCCTACGTTAGCTACAAAGATAGACAGTTGAACGCATAATATCGCATAATAGTGGGTTAGCTGAGATTCTTAATGCCAATGGACGCAAACTCAGTTTCTCATGTATTCCAAACATAATCGCTGCCTATTCTGCTTAACAACCCTCATAATTCTAAATAAAAGGCCTAAAATGACGTGCATTTCTGCATGTCATCACATATAGCTTATGGTCACGAAGGATGTTGAATACCACTCCCAGATGAGTCTAGTGTGTTGAAATATCAGGGTTGTAGACTAAAATATCGTCAAAGAAAATCAGCACAAATCGACGGATAAAGATTAAAAGGTTTCCAGTGCGTTAGTCGACCCGAAGGGTATTACCAAGAATTCATAGTGTCCTTCATGCATTATGAACGCGGTCTTCTCAACATCACAGTCCCTCATTCTGATTTGATTATAGCCGAATTTGAGATCCAACTTGGAATACACGATTGACCTACTAAGTTCATCCAGCAGCTCTTCAATCACAGGAATGGGAAATTTATCCGCTATAGTAGCTTGATTTAGCTTCCTGTAATCCACGCAAAATTGCCAACCGCCATCCTTCTTTCTGACTTACAGCATTGGGCTTGAATAAAGGCTTTGACTTAGACGTATTATCCCTACTTGTTACACTTCTTCCACCAACTTCTCGATCTCTTCCTTCTGGGCATGGCCATACTTATAGGGCCATACATTGATAGATTTTTGTCCTTTTGTCAATAAGATCATGTGATCAACGTCACGTTTGGGAGGTAATCCTATTGGAGTAGCAAATTTGTCCTCAAATTCTTCTAACAAGGCTTTGATCATGACAAGTAACTATTCTGGTTGTTGCCTTTCCGCCTCTAATACAATGTATCTGTTTTCCTCTATTTGTATATTCTAAAATTCGATTCGAAATCCTTGGTCTTCTTCCTCCCATACCTTCACTAGAGCTTTCAAGGACGTTTCTACTTTTGTTAGTGATGGATCTCCCTTTAAAATAATGGGGGAACCTTCTGATATGAACGACATTGTTAAGGAAGGCCAATGTATTCCCATAATGCCAGTTGTGCATAGCCACTACATTCTAAGAACAACATCAATCTTTCCTAAATCAATGATAAGGAAGTCAGAGGTTACCTTGATTTCGGGGAGTTTGACCATTATGGCCTTGCACTTTCCTTTTCCTTGCACTGCCATACCATTTTCGATGACCACCCTATTGGGATTGGTGTCTTAATTCTTCTGGTAGTCTCGTAGTTTGTAAACAGTCAGTAAACATATTGTTATTAATAAAATAAGTGTTATTTTATAAGAATTTACTCAATTCAATAAACTAAGATCCGAGGTTATTTTATATAACTTAAGCATATATGTGGAGACATACAAGTGGATCATGCCTTAAATAAGAACCTAAATAGTCTATAGTATAAGGATAAAGGAAGAATACCTTATCCTGGTAACACTACGGATGCGACCTGCTTTGTAGATATTACAAGTGTTGTAAAGTGCTACAAGTGGTATGATCCTGACCATTCACGTGGAGAAATGCGAGCGGGGGTATCCTATATAAAGAGGTTGTATAAGACCGAACCACGAAATGTTTAGTCTCTTTATATAACGCCGTTCATAATTGAGACTTAACGTTGTTCATATTGAAACTTACATTTCACTAAGATGACCATAGGTGACATGATCTTAATCCTGAGTGAATTGGGAACTCCTACTTATGAGGGCAATCCATTGATTTGTATGGGTGAGAGTGGCCAGATGGTTAACTCAAGAAGCCTACCATTTTGGGGATTCATCTGATTGGGGAGCTAGAAACTTAGCTACACAAGACGAAATTCACTCCTCCCCGAAGCAGGGGTAAGTAGATAAATTACTCCCTTAAGAGTTGATTTCGGGTCTTGAACATAGTGGCCACACTGTCTCTTGGGAAGAGAGGACTCAGTCATAGTGGGACTATGACTTATTGTTCATTAGAATAATCAATGGTACTTAAGGAGTTTGATGTAACTACAAGGGCAAAACGGTAAATTGGCCCAGCTGTACTTACGAACGATTTGTGAAGGGTCATCGCACTGTTGATTGGTTATATCCAATGGACATAGAAATATATCTGTAGTGCAAAAAGTACAACTTTCGATCTTTAGTGGAGTGACTAACAGTTGACGGATGATGGATCTCGTGAATAAAGAGTTTAGTTAGTTATTCATGTACCTTAGAGCTTCAAGCCACATGTCCATAAGGTCCCCTTGGTAGCTCAATGGGTTCAAATTGAGAATCTAATTTTGCGTTAGTTTGAAGTGTTCAAATTAACAAGAGGAAATTTGATTATATATGATATAATTAAATTGATTCAATTATATGTGATATAATTGGCATGATGTATTTGACACATTAGTAATTGGAGGAATTAATATAAATATGATTTATATTAAATACCATAAAATAGAAAAAGAATTACGGTTTATATGTTTCATATGATGAAATATTAAAACTATAGGTTATATATAAAATGTGATATGTTGGTTATTCTATTTATTTATAATATATTAATTATTCTTTTTCACAATAACCGACTTCAGTGGGAGGTTGTTGGCAGTTTTGTGGCAATTGTGAGATAAAAGGAAATAGTTCTCCAAATCAGTGTGTGATTTGATTCGGATTTGATCTCACAGAAAGACGATCGAGTAAAACTATTTTACTAAATGATAGCATAGAGAGCATACACAATCAAGTATCAAGTTTACTATGTGATAGTTACTCGTTGCTACATGATCGAGTAGCAAGTCTATACGCTAGGCTTCTTCTTACTACACGATCGAGTATCAAGTCTATACAATAGACTTCTTCCATCTTCCACTTACTCGATCGTCTACTCGATTGTTTACCTCCTTCATTTCTCTATCCAAAGTCATGCAGAGCCCACAACTGCTAGATTCTCTCACCAAGAATACCAAGATAACTCTTATGGTGGTGTTCTTGTTCCATTCGAGGGTCGAGGATCGAGTTGCACTCGATAGTGATCAAGGATACTTCAGTTCATACTGTTGGTTGTTCTGATCGTTGCGTTCGAGTTCGTGTTGATGAACGAATTGCTGAATGATTAAGGGATACTTGAAGAAAGAGTTCTTCAAAGGTTTGCATACTCTATCCCTTGTTCAATTAAAGAAGCATGCTTGTAATTTATTGTTCTTTTAGACTGTAATTGTTTATGTTCTTTCTCAATGAAATTTGGAATGATCTCCTTCTACTCATTGGTTCCCTATTTAGAGTTCCTTCACACCCCAAAGGTGTTGTTGCCCGATACTGGTAGCTTTAGTTCTTCCACGATTTTTCTGTGAAGAAAATTGTCGGTGGCTCTACAATCGATTAGCACAATTACGGTCTTACCCTGAATGTTCCCTCTTAGCTTCATTATCCCTTTAGAAGAGAACCCAAACATTAAAGTAACGTTATTTCTGGGTTGTCTGTGACTTCCATGGTCTCCAGCTCGGATTGAGCTTCTTTTTCAACAATTCTAGCCTTCCCTGCTTCTTATTCCTCGTTTGAAATAAACAGCATTAGTTCGCGGCTAGCTCAATTTTTACAACGATGCCCTAGAGAATATTTGTCGTTGCAACGGAAGCACAATCCCTTGTCGAGGCATTCTCGGAATTCATGGTCGAATAGCTTCTTCATTGGCGGCTCCTTCTTCACAAACGATACTTTGAAGGGGATAGATATCTGTCATGTACTTAGGGCTTCATCTTTCTTTGTCGTACTTTTATCTCCCGTATTTTCTTTTTTAAGAATTTGGGCCTCTTTTTAATCGGCCTATAAACTCCCAAGTCATTGAGGGCCAATTGTAAGGATATGTTTCTATCATTCACCAAGTGGGCTTTCCTCATACAATCCTCCAAGCTTATAGGGTTTCTGCTTACAACCTCAGCTTGCAGCGTGGGTTCCAAGCCATTGAAGAAGGCATCATGCAACACACTTTCATCCATTTTTGGTAGAGGTGCTGAGTAGTTCATGATTTTCTTTACGTATTCCGGGTAAGTCCCTTCTTGTTTAATCTTGAGTAACCTCGCTCCTAAGCTTCCATCCTCGGTAGGTCGAAAATGCTCAAACATCCTTCTTTTGAGCTCTTCCCAAGAAGTGATAGCTCTACGGTCGTGGCTCTACCTGAACCAATCAACTTCGTCTGGGGCAAAGCTTACCATAGCTACCTTGACTTTCTCCGCATCTGTGAGCTCATGTATTTTGAAGTAGTGCTTGACGCGATAGACCCAAGATCTGGGGGTTTCACCTGAAAAAATAATCACCTCTAACCTTTTATTCGTAACTTTATCAGCTCCTCTAGTTGTTTGCGTTGCTATAGAGTCCACCTCTTCCAATTTTCCTTTGAGTTTGAGCTTTATTCCATCGTGAATGCCTGATTCTTCCACTTTTCGAGCTGAATTGCTTTCTTTTACCTCTTCGGTCATTTTTTTTAATGTTTTTTCATAGTCCCAACAACATCTCCTTCATCTGAATCATTTCCTTCTCATTTGACTCCATATGTTCCTCTAACTGCTTCTAAGCCATCCCTTTTATTCACCCCAGTGTTTTATGGCTCTGATACCAATTTGTTAGGTAACCAACCTGCAAACAACAAACCAGAGAATACCCAAACAAGATCTTCCCCAAAACAGAGCAATGCTCAATCAATTTTATTTATAAACTTCAGGGAAAAAACTTACAACACTTGACTAACCAATACATGGAAAGATATAGGAGCAGAAAAACTAGAAAATACTAGCACTTTCAAGAGGGCTGGAAATCCTCTCTTCACTTAAGTCACAGAGACTATTTCCCTTGGATTTTTCTTACCACAGACCCTCCTACCTTCATCTATTTATAGAAAAATTCTTCTCTCCCTCCATGAATATTTTCCTATCCGAATTGGATATTTCCAACGGATTTTGCAGGCCTTAATCATGGTGCATATATTTTTCTAGCAACCTCGTTTGTGGTTTGTGGAACGTCTTTTCTACCCCTCCTATTATATGTGTATAATATAAGGGGTGTAACAAAATGTTGTATTGAAAGATAATCCCTTGACTAGACTAAGGTGGGTTTGTCGTTATTGTGGAAAGTGAGGGCACAAACGTCCTTTTTGCTATCAATTATTGAAGATTATCTACAGATCCACCTATTCCAGAAGTGCTCCCTACTTCTCACAAAACCATTATAAAAACCAGCCAAGAGTCAAATAGATGTGAAAGGAGAAAAATGTTCAAAATAAATGTAATGTGGTTCTAACTTCGCTCAGATCCTCTGCTAAAGGTGACTGGTGATTTTATAGTGGAAACTCTAAGCACATGACTGGTGAAAAGAGTTATTTGTCCAATCTTAAATCTTTTAGTTTCAAAAAGGTCACTTTTGGTGATGGTGCTTATGGAAAAATTATTGGGAAAGGAAACTCAATTACCAGTCTTCCTCCACTGAAAGATGTAATGTTGGTTAAAGGACTCATTACCAATATTATTAGCATTAGTCAATTGTGTAAGCTCTCGCACTTATTATACTAAGTTTTTATGGTTATGATATTATGTTAGTTCATATACTTGTATGCCATGATCTGAAGTAGGTGTAAATATTAAGGGTTAAAAGAAGGAAATTTGGCTAAGTATGGGCAAAGGTACTCTCAGATAAATGGAAGAATAGCCCTTAGAAGTAGAAATTTGGCCAGATGGGTGAGTTAGTCGTATAAGGGTTGAATATGCGAGCAACTAAGTAAGCCTAGTGGTTGCATAGCATGCAACATGCATTGCTAAGATGGTAGGAAGAATGGTTGAGAGTAAGGCCTAGGCGACCACTAGAAGTACGCGACTTGAAGGCTCAACAGATGAGACTAGCGTATAGCCAATGGTGTGTGTAATAAAGTGTGAGAGAAGTGTGTAAAAGGTTAATTGAGGGGTTGGTGAGTGGAAAACCACCACATTCGATCACCAAAGGTATGCAAAACGTATGAGCTAAGGACTACCTGATGATGGCATGGTTGTGTAATGAGCCTAACAACCCGACGATGGCATGACTATGCGATAGTCAAAGCACCAAGGTTGTGTTAAGGTTAGGAAGGCGGCAAAGACAGATGATGCAAGCAGCTTGGGTCCTAGGTGATGAGCGTTGGGCAATAGCCACAAGAAGTGTTGGAAAAGGGGACTATGCGGCCATGCAAGTTTCATGCAATGAGGTGGCATCAACACCTAGCTTAATTATCGATTAGAGGATAGTGGCAAGATTTGTGGCCCTAAACACATAGATTTAAGTGGCCTAGGTGTCACCTTAAGAGGGCTTATGTTCATGCAAGCTCAATTATAAAAGAGAAGCTCAACTTGAGCAGTTTCCTCATGCCAAAGTAAAGAGTGATAAGTGCCGAAGATGACCTAGGGCTGCAGTACAAAAATATCCACAGGATTGAGTTAAGAATTGAAGATTTTCCCAAGTGTGCAAGGCTCTTTGATCACTTGGGCAAGCTGTAAGGATTTGGGAGTTTCGGGTTCGTTGGGTGAAATCTGAGACTGAAATTTTGAGGTAAGTTAGTTAACGCATGTGGAAACAAATTCTTTGAAGGAAATTTTGTAAGAAAGAGCCTAGATTTTGAGTTATTTATGCTAGAAGATTAAACTGAGAAACTGATAGGTTGAACAAGCAAGTTACTGCACCTCAAGCACAAGTGAATAGCTGGTTGGTCAAGGTCGTGCGATGAAGAGCGCGCGTGAGGTCAGGCTATGTGTATGTGATAGGTATGGCTTGGGGCATGTGAGTAAGCTGTGCAACCCAGTAAGATGCACGAGGAGTGTGTTGAACGGGTAGGCAAGTGGGGCACCTCTTAAGCACCCTCAAGCGACCGTGTTAGGCAACAATGTAAACCTGTGAGATGAGGATGCGATAAACTTGGACAGGGCATTGAACTTATGAAGTTGAATCTGATTTCTTGAGTTAGGTCGAAAGGAGGTTGAAAATATTAATTCAGGGTTTATGCTAATTCCACAGAACAAACACCCATAGGGGAGGCTTACAAACTGCGAGGAGTTAGCAAAAAAGATAATGAGTGACTAGTTTTATTAAATAACTTGCTTTGAATTCGTGAATGAAGTTTTACTAGCATTAAAGTATTTCAATGCATATTGACCGCATAATAAGTATTCTGTTGTTTTCCAAAAGGCTAAGAGGTTTTATGCAATTTTATGAGATTATTATGAATTTCACAACATGTTTTCCTTAGCCTTTGAAAACACAATTGATGTCATATGCATTGATTTCCGAGAAAGATTATGAAGCCCATTTTAATAAGCATTCCCTACATGAGCATTTCTTAAATGACTTTACTATTTATATGTTTTACGTGGAATGATTTGATGAGAATTATGAGTTATGTGAAAAGTTTTATAATAATGATGATATTAAGGAAACCTAATGCTGAAGGACTAGGAGAAGGTATTTGGGTCCCCTGATACCTAAGGTATGATGGTATCCAGGGTATATGAGTAACCACGTGCATTTAGGTATATTGATGTTGATTGTGTTGAGATTACTCCACACCAACTAAGGACTTTCGACATTGGGTGATTAAGCAAAAGGGCTCTCCTCAACTATGGATTGATGAGTGGAGGAGGTTTTTTTTAAAAAAAGAGGATGTTTTTCTTTCCAGGGTTTTTATTCATTATAATGGTTTATATGTATTATAACTTAATCATTTCTAAACCCTGAGTTTTAAAAAGATATGATTTATTGAAGTTTACTAATTCAGACTTAAAAGAAGCCATTTACTAGGTGTTTAGCTCACATTTTTCCAATGTTTTCTTTTCCTTTCGAGGTAGTGGTCTACACCCAGAGCCTAGCTAATCTGCAGTCTGACACGCGAGTAGATCAAGTTTTTGGAAGAGTTGAAGGAAGAAGTAGTTAGGTCACTAAATTATTTTTTTAAGTCTCATTATGTGCATACTAGGGACTAGAAACTGACTTAAGTTAAGAGTCGACTATTGAGTAATCGGGAGATGGATTTGTTTGTATTATATTTTCTGTGTGCCTGGAGTTTTAAAGTATTTCATGTGGTTGGTGTGAATGTTTAGTTAAAACTGTGTTTCACTTTAAATAAGTACTTCCCAAATATGTCAGGCTCTAATTTATAAACTTCTAAGAAGTGAGAGGGGGCAGTAGATATCATAAAAGGGTTGGCAACTGTTGTTTTCACAGGTTTGCATTCTTCTGATAATTGTTATCTGTGGAGTTCTGATCATTCTTCGCAGGTTTGTTATCTCTCTAGATAAGATGAAGTGAGCCTATGGCATAAATGTTTTGGGCATATAGGCACGAATACTATTTAGAAGGCTTTTGCAACTAATATTATAACTAGCCTCCCCTCTTTATCAGTGTCTCCTGTAATTATTTGTGAAGATTGCCTATTTAGTAAACAAACTCATGCCTCTCACAAGAAATCAGGTCACTCAAGCTCTTCTCATGTTCTGGAACTTCTTCATATGGATATGATGGGACCCATGCAATCTGAGAGTCGAGAGGCAAACGATATGTTCTAGTTGTTGTTGATGAATGTGATGCGTGTTCAAAGTGATCATGGTAAGGAGTTTGAGAACTCTCAATTCACTGTGTTCTATCAATCTGTTGGGATTCACCATGAATTTTTAGCTTCTATTACACTACAATAGAATATAATTGTGGAAAGGAAAGATAGAACACTTAAGGAGATTACTCGTGTGATAATACATGCAAAACATCTGCCATTTCACTTCTAGACGGAAGCTTTAAACACGACTTGTCATATACATAATATAGTGGTCTTACAACTAGGAACTTCAAGCACTATTTATGAAATATGGAGAGGTAGAAAACCTAATATGAAATATTTTCATATCTTTGGAAGTGCTTGTTGCATTCATGTTGATAGAGAGACTAGAAGAAAATGGGATTCCAAGTCTGATGAAGGGATATTTCTTAGATATTCCACAAATAGTTGAGCTTACCTTGTCTACAATAAACGAACTCATATTGTAATGGAGTCTATTAATGTTATAATTGATGATGCCACTTCCCCTGGTTCTCCTTTTATTGAAGAAGATCTCAATATCACTTCAGTTTTTAATACTATTATGCCTAACATCTCACCTAACATGCCTTTAGATGTGAATTCAAAAAATCTAGTGGAGATTAACCAGAATATCTCAAAGCAGACAGAAGCTAGTAACAAACAACCTTTCAGCAGGGTTTGTAAAAATCATCCTTCTAGTAATATTATTGGGGATCCGAAAGAAGGAATGATGATCAAAAGAAAGGATAAAATTAATTATCTTGACATGATCAACAAAATTTGCTTCACTTCCCCTGTTGAACCAAAGAATGTCAAAGAAGCTCTTACAGATGAATGTTGGATAAATGCCACGCAAGAGGAGCTCGAGCAATTCATGCGGAATGACGTCTGAAATTTTGTCCCTAAGCCTGAATATGTGAATGTTATTGGCACAAAGTGGATTTTCAAAAACAAGACTGATGAGAATGAAAATGTGACCAGAAATGAAGCAAGATTAGTGGCTCAAGGATACATACAAGTTGAAGGTGTAGATTTTGATGAAACCTTTGCTCCTGTTGCAAGATTAGAAGCCATTAGACTCTTGCTCAACATTGTTTGTCTTTTGAAGTATAAATTACATCAGATGGATGTGAAAAGTACCTTCTTAAATAGAATTCTAAATGAGGAAATGTATGTTGCTCAACTCGAAGTATTTGTGGATCATTCTCACCCCGAGCACGTGTATAAACCAATTTATGATGTCTCCGTCACTGACATTTGTCAAGCAAGCTATGTGGATTGGCTAGGGTCTTCTTTGACTAATGATACCTCGTTCCCGAAGCCTTCGAAGTATCTTTTTGATAGGCGCCTCGAGATGTATGGGGAATTCGCTGCTGATAGATCTGTCTCTTATACACATCTAGATGTGTATAAGAGACAGGAGTATCTTTTTGATAGGCGCCTCGAGATGTATGGGGAATTCGCTGCTGATAGATCCCGCCCAGTGTCCTCCTCCTTCCCCCGCCGCCTTCCGACCCGCGGGAGTATACAATGACAACTTCCGGGCACTCATGCTCAATCCTGAAACTGCCTGTTGAAAGTCCAATGGTCCATTGCTACGACCTAAGCTATGAAACAACAAGATCCCCCTTGATCCTTGCGAGATATGCTTGACGGTCCCCCATAATATGCTCACCTGGGCACTTTTTACTCTAGCCATTCCGAGAGTCTCTATTAGTTGAACCCTATCCAGTATACTTCCTATTTGGCTCATCCCCTTTGTTAGCTCTTTGATCGGGATACTATTACCTAGGTTCCTAAAGTTTGAATGGATGGCGGAGCGTAGGTGGCAAGCAGTTATATGGATACGGTGCTTTACTCATAGACTCTTCTCCAGCTCTCGCAAGAATTATATGGGAGTCATCCTCGGAAGGACTTCCCAAATGACCGTACCAGGGAATTCTACCGTACTCCGTGCAGCTATTGTTGTTGTTCCTGCAAAGCTGATAACGGGCAGAAATGCACGTTATTATAGTACTAAGTTATTAAACAATGAAGGTTTTTGTTGATAAAATATGATAGATTGCGTCCAAAAAGCATTAAGTTCATAACATTGCGGTCGCATGCATCCATCTCATAGAATCAGTTAACTTGTGTATTTCTATGTAGAATATGCATTGACGCAAGGCGGAAAGCGCGACCACAAGAAATCAATGGTCGAACGCAGTATTACCGCAAAGCTTTACGGTGATTTGTGCTCGCACACATCTGCTCAAGAAGGATTGCCGCATAGAGCCAGCGCAACTTAGTGGCCGTATCTGAGTGAAAAGCATAATTAATCACGATGGGACAGAAAGCTGATGACGGTCGAATCCGAATTAAGTTGACAAGTCTCTAACGATAACAAGTACACTCAGCTTTTCGGTGACAAATATTCGACACATCAGTTAGAGAATTAAAGCCATCACATCTGTGCAATCATAAGAGAGAAGCTACCTTTCACCCCAGAGCTCTATAAATACCGAAGGCAACCTTCAAAAAAAGAGTTTGGTGGTTCAGCATGTTCAAATACTTAGATAATTTTACCATAGTCAGAATAGCCTTGTTCTTAGATTTTCTTTTATTTTAATGCGAAAGCGAGAGAAGCAAGATTTAGCCGATAGATCGTTCTGGTAAACTTGGGAGAGTGCCGGAAGCTTCAAGATCGGAGAGAGGGCTAGCTCCTACAGAAGCAAGATTATCTTTTGAACAGAATAGAGTTGACAGTGTAAAAGCCTTGGGAAGCAAGGGATTGCTACCAGACTCTCTATCCTTATCTTCCATTGTTGTTTTGTACTTAAACTCATCTATAGAAATGGAACTCACTTCTTTATATTTGTTCACTCTCTGTTTATTACACATGAGTAGCTAAATCTGTCGAATAGGTTGAGAAGCACTTAGCTAGTATAACTGGGAATCTTCATTCTATGCTATTATCTTATATTATGTATGCATCATTCGTCCATTAGGGATACTTGGGAGAGTAGTCTAAGGACAGGATCTGGCTTGAAAAAGCCAGGTTAGAATTTAGGCTCGGGAGAGTCAGATTAGAACGCATAATCAAGAGATAGAGCTTAGGAATAAGCACTGTTTGCTATTAACGCATCGCATGTATCCTAGAGATAGGATATGATTGTGTGCAGTCACCTTGTCTTTGTGTGCATCTTACATCATCGCATAGGAAAACAGTAGAGACTTAGGAATAAGCTCTATGGACATTATTGCATTCAACACATGCGTCCTAGAAGTAGGAGCACCACATTTGCATTGGAAAACGATCTGCTGTCGCAGAAGTGTAGCATGATCACATAATTTGACGCATTCTCAGGAAACGCTAGCGAAAGACCTTCTCAACCCGTTCCACCACGTACTCAGTGTATTTATCGCATAATCGAACTTTTCTCAAATCCGCCACATTCATTTATTTTATTATCGCATACAACAACCCAAACAACTATTTGATTTATTTGGTTACCGTAACGTCTTCTTAGAAATTACCACCGCATACCGTTTTCCCAAGTCCCTGAGTTCGACCCTGGACTTACCAGGAAACTCAGTGGGGTTTACACTTGGATTCCGCTGAGAAAGCTTGTAACTCAATGCATTTCCTATATATATATATATATATATATATATATACATACATACATACATACATACATACATACATACATACATATATGTATGTATATATAATAATAATAATGTATCTTCAACGTATCCATATCTTAGTTTTTTAGAAATTGGTGTATCACCATATCATATCATATATCTATATCTGTGTCTGTGCTTATTATGTTTTTTCTTTTCAAGTTTTAGTTCCCTTGTTTTATTTTAGTTCGCTTTATGTACTTCATACCTTTAAATTAAATTTCCAGCAGCTTGCATTTTGTATTTTTAGTTCACTTCACAGTCGTAGACATAATAAATTAATTTCAATTTCAAGTTCTTATTCTCTTTCATCTCAATTTCTTTGTTATTTTAGTTAAATATTTGTCCAGTCATTTTCTGCACCTCATTGTTCGATCTCATACGGAAGTTGAGGTTGTTACAACTTGGAATCCCTTGAAAAATGACAAGACAAATTAGATTAAGGGAAAATGTGTAGAAAATTGGTTTTAAGTTTCATCTCATAGTTTCGATGTAATTTCCATTTAAATTCTAAGTTTTGAAAGTTGTCTACGTTCTCACATTTTTAGCGGCCTTGCATAATTATTTTTCTATAACATTTAGAAGTAGGTCTTTCTCACTCAATTGTTATTTTCATTTATTCATTTTATTTATTTATCTACTTAACTTATTTATTTTTGTTCATTACCTAGAAATGTGTTTCCTTTTTATTTAGCATATCATGAACTTTTATACATCTACATTTTTTTCTTTAATTCTGTTACGAAATCGACAATTAAAGAACACAAAAAAGAACGTAAAGATAGAGAAGATCGACACGCAGATATACGTGATTCACTAACTGTGTGTTAGCTACGTCCACGGGCAGAGGGAGAACAGTATTATTAGGGAGAATGTTTTCAGAAAATTACATCAAACGATACCTCTGGGGTTAGAAAGTTTATATAGTGCACTACTCTAAACCCTAGGGTCATAATCGTACTTGATTGTTCGAAGCGCCAACAAATAAATTCAAGGCATCCCAACAAATTCTTTCATGAGTTAAGCTCTTCTTTAATTCTTTACTCATGAGTTAAGCTCTTCTTTGGGATTGAAATACGTTAATACACTAAAGAAAGTAGCAAAAGTCTAATATGTAAATTAAAGTAACTTGGCTCAATTCATAACTTGGTTTGCTTTTATAATTTTATTTGCATCACTAATAGCCTAGCGTGATCATCTAGATTAGTATACTAAAATTGAATATAATACAAAAACAATGGATGAAATTTGTTTTTCATAAAAGTGATTTAGGAAAAGAACCTAGAAATAGGACTTTGTTTTTTTACCCTAGACATAGTGCAACACCTTTAGAAACAAGGGATTGTAGTTTTAAATTAACTAAGTTCACATTAGCCATAGAAATGTAGGTTTAATGGCTTAGTATCCTAAAGATACTTCTTAAAAGATTGAATAGGGATTGAATGCACTTCACCAAACCATCGAATTTGAACTAAGTTACAAGTTTTCACATTTGACTAAATTTATTTTCAAAAAGAAGCCTGAGCATCTTTGAATCCCTATTTTCTCATAATTGTTTGGCAAATTAATTTTCTACCAAAACCCCAAATCAATTTTATCTTTATTAATAAAGTTGCAATTTTGAGAAAAATTTGTTGCTTAGGATTTTTTTATTGAAAAACTGTTCCCTCGTGAGACGTCTTGGATTGCAATTTTTTTACTACTTATCGATGGTGTATATTTGTACTGAAGATTTTTCTTTCAAAAAAAAAAAACAATTTAATAAAAGAGAATTCAGTCGATCATAAAGCGATCTATGCTTGTATGATTTTTAACCATCCAGTTCATGCTTAAGATAACGTCAAAGTGTTGCATGTCTAAAATGATCAAAGTTACACCTAACATCCGATCTACTAATGAAACCTGACATAATTTCTCTTTCGTGTGTCAAAACAATAACTCCAGATGGAGTGAAACTACAAAACATGGCTTAAATTCTAATTTTAGCCTAGCATGCTTTACAAAACTGAAGATATGAATAAATAGGAAATACACCAAATAACATTAGACATACGACTCAATGCAGGAAGTGTACTTGTCACCCTTCTGTTGGACATTTCAACCTTTCGTCGAGTCATGGCATAACCTCTGCCTTATTGTTCTTGCCTCTCAACAGTTCCTTGATTCGCACCCAAGGGTTGATCCATACCACCTTCAACATTTCTATTATGACATCCTATAGAACGTATGTCCTTCCTGCCTACATCGGTAGCAATTTCCTGTACTAGCTAAACAAGATCCTTGGTGATGCCTCCCACAAGAACTACACATTGGTCTTTCAAAATTTTGGTCCCTATATTGAGAAGTGTGAGACATCTGATCTCACTTCCTCTTATGACCTAAAGATGAAACTAATCTTGATGACCCCAAATATTCATCTATATCCGGGGAATCTATACACATAGTTGCAAGGAGTGCTGCTGAATAACTGAGCTTGCCCAATGCCTCACACCCCATCTCTTAAACCATGGATAAATCTCCCTTCCTTATCCTCATTTGATGACATTAACTTAGAAGCAAAATGGGACAACTTGTTAAACTCTTGATCATACTCCACCACAAACATAGCTCCCTACCTAAGATTCAAGAACTCTATTTGCTTATTGTATGTCATGTTGGCATCAAAATATTGCTCACAAAAGCATTCCCTGAACTGATCACAGGTCGTCGATCTTGCACTAATATCTATTGATCTCTCTGTAGATTGCCACGGCCCATTAAATATGCAAGGATTATATTTTCTAAAATCTTGCAAATGCTTCGATTCAGGTGATAGCTTTTGATTCTGAGTTTGAACCTATAGAGCTACCTGCTTTGCCATAGTTGCTCGAGTCATCTCTTGTATTCTGTCCATCATAATTGTACTAACAGTTGTCCCTAACTGTGCTGCTAACATAGCAATATCACTTTGGGCGATGAGTGAGACCTGCGACTGTGAAGCCACTGGTAAATTTTGAGATTGACCTCCTACTTCATTCTCTTGTGCTTTTGACACAGAGGTCTACTTATTGGGTTCTATGTCCTAAAACTTGTGGTTTGTAAATAATAAAAGTTATTCCAAAAATCAATAAGTTGTTATTGAATATATGAATTGCTCATTTTTTTTTAGAAATCCAATGAACTAAAAAGATCCATGAATATTACATGAATACTTGAACTTTATGTGGAGACATAAAAGTGGATCAGGTTCGAATAAATGGTCAAAATGATCCATAGTATATGAATAAGGTTGGGTGCTTTATTCTAGTAACACTATCAGATGTGGCCAGTCTGTAGTTGTTACTATTGGGATTGGTGTCCGAATTCTCCTGGAGTCTCGTTGTTTTGTAAAGATACACATTGTTCAATAAATAAAATAAGTGTTATTTAATTCAGGCATTTACTTATATCCAATAAACAAAGCTCCTTGGTTATCTTATGTGAACTTAAGCATGTATATGTGATATACAAGTGGATCATGCCTTAAGTGATAACCTAAATAGGTCTGTAGTATAAGGATTAAGGTGGGATACCTGATCTTGGTGACACTACGGATACGACACGCTTTGTAGAGGTTTACAAGTATTGTAAACTACTACAGATGGTAGATCCTGATCATTCATGTGGAGACGTGGAGTGAGGGTGTCCTATACAAAGAGTTTGTATAAGACCTGGACCACGAGATGACTATACTCTATATATAACGTCGTTGATACTAGAGACTTACACTCACCTAAACGACCATAGGTGACACGACCTCAATCCTGAGTGTTTTGGAAACTCCTGCCTTTGAGGGCGGTCCTTTGATTAGTATGGGTGAGAGTGGCCAGATTGCCAACTCAACATGCCTACCTTTTTGGGGACTTGTCTGGTCTGGGAGCTGGAAACTCAATCCACAAGATGGAATTCACTTCTTTCCTAAAGTAGGGATAAGTAGGGAGATTGCTCCCTTAAGGGCTGATTTCGGGGCTTGAACATGGTGGCCATAGCTTCTCTTTGGAAGAGAAGACTCAGTCATAGTAGGACTATGACTTATGTTCATTAGAGGGATCAGTGGTACTTAAGAAGACAGATGTAACTACAGGGGCATAACGAGTTTATTGGCCCAACTGTACTTACGAGCAATCTGTGAAGGGTTGTCGCACTGTTGATTGGTTAAGATGGACATATAATATATCTGTGTAAGGAGAGTTCAGCTGTCGGTCTTTAGTGAAGTGTCGGCAGTTAACGGATGTGGATCCTATGACTAAAGTGTTTAGTCAGTTATTCACGTACCATTGGAGCTTCGAGCTACAGGTCCATGGTCCCTTGGTAGCTCAATGGATTCAGTTGAGGATCAGTTCTTGGTGTTGATTTAAAATGTTCAAATTGACAAGAAGTTTTTTTTTTTTATTATATATGATATAATCGGGATGATGTATGAGATACATCTAGTGAAGGATTGATGTAAATGATGATTTACATTAAGTACTATGGAATAGGAAAAGAACTATGGTTTATATGTTTCATGAGATGAAATATTAAAACTATAGGTTATAAATATAGTATGATAAGTTGGTTATCATTTATATTTATAATAATATTAATTATACGATAATTAATTCTTTTTCTTTAATAACCAATTGAGTGGGTGGTTACTGGAATCATGGTAACCATGAGTTTAAAAGAAAAATGGTTTTCCTATTTTAAAAGGATTTTTTACAAACGATAGGAAAAGTTTTGAGTTTTCTCTCCGCGCAAAGAAACTCACGTATTCGTCAAGTAAATTCAGATTTACAAAACGACGGTTGGGTGAACTAAACGATCGTGCAATGGCGAGCTAAACGATCGTACAGTATTTACTAAACGATCGCATAGTTTTGCTATACGATCGCTTGCCCAAGGTAAACGATTGTGTAGTGTCTGTAGGTGACAGGTCGAGCTAAACGATGAGCTAAACGATTGCATAGCTTTTGCTATACGATCGCTTAGCTTTAGCTAAACGATTGGGCATCGACTATGCGATAGGTCTCCACCATCTCCCACTTGCCCAGATGTGTACGCGATCAGTGTTTCCTCCTTTTTCTGCCTCATACCAAGTCCGAACAGAGCCCACCCTCTGAATTTTTCATACCAAATATACCAAGGTAGCCTTGGTGGTGTCGGACTCAACTTGACAATGTCAAGGTTTTCTGGAGGTCGACCGTGTTACTGAGGAGTTCGTGGTCGAGGCAGTCATTGAGGATGAGTGCGAAAAGTTTGTGCTGAGGCGAGGACGAGTGCGAAGTGTTCGTGTGGTGGTGCGGTCATGTAGATCGGGCATCCGAAGTTGCTGATTGTTTGAGCGACCAGAGTGCGCAACGGAGCGTGGAGACACTTCTGCCATTGTGCGTATAGTTTTCCTTTTGTGCATTTGTTGTTCATGCTGTAATTTCTGCATTTGAATTGTATAACTGCTTGTTTGAAGTCGACTGTAAATGTATTGTTCATTTATGATTGTAATTTGGAATAATCTTGTTCCGCTGCTCATGGAAATCTCGATTTTGATTTCCTTCAGTTACAAAGAGTTGTAAAGTGCTACAGACGATGTGATCCTAATTTGTACATGTTATGACATGAGGAGTGGGGGCATCCTATGCAATGGGTTTGTACAAGATCGGACCACAAAATCAGTCACTCTTAATTTATAACGTTGTTTACTGTTTAAGGCTGACTATTTCAAAGCGATGACCTAGGTAACTTAACCTTAATCCTGAGCTAACTATGAACTCCTGTTTATTCGAGATTATCCTTAGATTTGCATAAGTGAGGGTTGACTCAACAACGCCAACTCAATAAGCCTCCATTTCAAGGGTAAGACCGAGTAGATAGCTGGGGACATAGGGTGCAAGATGGAATTCACTCCTACCCGCTTTCAAGGATAGTAGAGAGGTTGTTCCTTTAAGTCCTGACTCCGAGTCTTGAACAAAGGGTTTCACCCTCTCAATGGCCCGAGAAGGACTTGGTTTGTTGATTGGATCACAAACCAATTGTTCATTAGAGGATCAGTGGGACTTAAGGAACGAGAAGTAATCTCAGGGGTAAAATAGACATTTGACCCAGCCGTTATTATAAAAAACTTGTGAAGGGTGAACTTACTAATCATGATTATATCAAGTAGACATAATATATTTATAGTGAGGGAAGTGCAATTATGGGCTTTAGTGAAGTGGCCCATTAGTTAACGAATGATGGTTAATTTGGTGTAAAGAGTTTAGCCAATTAATCTCGGATCGTTGTAGCCCATGATCTATAGGTTCACAAGGTCCCCCTACTAGCTCATAAATGAATTAGCTTTAAAGTAGCGTGATAAGTTAATTTGAAATCTTCCAATTTGAAATGTTCAAATTAGAATTAAGGGAATTAGTAATTATATGTGATATAATGCGTTTAGTTTTGGAATTAAACAGAATTGGAGAACTAATTAATAGTTAAATATGATTTAAATACTGAATTCATGAATATGGATTCATGATTGTGGAATTTATGTAAAATTAATTTAATATTTGATATTAAAATTAATTAAAATTAATTAAATTGTTTAATTAATTATTTATTGATTTTATTAAAAAATTAATTTTTGTAAAATTAATAAATTTTTCAATTTTGAAAACAAAATTAGTTTTGAAAATCAATTTAAAAAAACAAAATTTGAAAAACTTAAAATAAACACAAAATTTGAAAAATTAGATTTCTCCACTAGAGAACTAGCTCACACCAGTCCCACCTTCTTGAGTCAATCTCTAAGCATGAGCTGCTCCTCATGCTGCTATCTAATATGCATGATAGTCTTGTAATAAATAGAGGAGATTGGGCTGAGAATCGAGCATGCAAAATCTGTTGCACTTGAGAGTGTTTTTCTGAAAAACTAGAGGTTGAAGAAGGACTTCTTCAAAGGTGCAGCAATGTGTTCTTCTCTAAATTCCTTTCATTCAAGCATATTTTGAGTCCCACAACTCAATCTAAAGCTCCAAAAGAATAGCAGGAAAGATCTTGAGGTGGTTCACAACGAGATTGGGAGAAGATTTGCA
The DNA here is from genome assembly GCF_009727055.1 of Benincasa hispida. Lineage (NCBI taxonomy): Eukaryota > Viridiplantae > Streptophyta > Magnoliopsida > Cucurbitales > Cucurbitaceae > Benincasa > Benincasa hispida. The sequence goes on from NC_052351.1 coordinate 55,965,300, forward strand.
ACTGAGAATCGTGATTCAAGGTGTTCTTCAAATGTATCTCATGAAATCCACTTTGTATTTTATGAGCATGCTTAGAAGCCAAAATTAATGAATTAGAATGCTTATTGTGTTGGAGTTGATGTCCTAAATCTCGCTGGTTCTAGTAGTTTGTAAACATGTATATGAACAAATATTTTGTGATGTAATCATATGAGATATTTTCTTCACTACAGTCTTTGATATATGAGATATTTTGTTGCATTAACCACAAACCAATAAATTAAGATCCCTGATTATCGTTGTAACTTGAGCATGTATGTAATGACATACAAGTGGATCGTGCTTTAAGTGATAACCTAAATGGTCTGTAGTAGATGGATAAAGGAGGGAAACCTTATCCTGTTGATATTATGTGTGCGGCCTACTTTTTAGATGTTACAAGTGTTGTAATGTACTACAAATGGTTTGATCCTGACCATTCATGTATTAGACATGCAAGCGAGGATGCTCTATATAATAGAGTTTGTATAAGACCGGACCACAAAATGTTTAGTCTCGTTATATAACGCCGTTCATGACAGAGACTTTCATTTCACTAGAATGACCATAGGTAACATGACCTTAATCCTACGTGAGTTGGGAACTTCTGTCTATGAGGGTGGTCCTTTGTTTTGTATGGCGAGTTGCTAGATTGCCGACTCAAACCTACCACTTTGGGGATTCGTTTGATTAGGGAGCTGGAAACTTAGCTATACAAGACGAAATTCACTCCTTCCCTAATTTAGGGTAAGTAGATCAATTTCTCCCTTAAGGGCTGATTCTGGGACTTGAACAATGTGGTGCCACACCTTCTCTTGGACCGAGAAGGATTTACTCATAATAGGACTATGAGGTATTGTTCATTAGAGGAATCAGTGGTACTTGAGAAGTTAGATGTAATTACAAGAGAAAAACAATAAATTGGCTCGACTATACTTACGAGCGATTTGTGAAGAGTCATCGTACTGTTGATTGGTTATCCAATGGACATAGAAATATATCTGTAGCGCGAAGAGTGTAGTTGTCGGTCTTTAGTGGAATGTCCGACAATTAACGGATGATGGATATCATGATTAAAAAATTTAGTCAGTTATTCATGTATCATTAGAGCTTCAAGCTATAAGTCCATAAGGTCCCCTTAGCAGCTCAATGGATTCATGTTGAGAATTATTTTTGGGTTTGTTTGAAATGTTCAAATTAACAAGAGGAAATTTGATTCTATATGATATAATTAAGTTGTATCAATGTATTAGATACATTAATTGGAGGAATTATTATTGAATGCTATAAGGGAGAAAAAGATTTATGGTTTATATATTGCATAAGATGTGATATTAAAACTACAGGTTATAAATATATTGATTATATTTGTAATTAAATCAATTATATGATAATTGGTTACGGTTTTTTTTCTCATAACCAACTTAGTGGGAAGTTGTGATTAGTTAAAATGAAAATTGTTTTCATTTTTACACTATGCGATCATTACGAATTTTGTGAATCGTGCGATTAAAAGATATAGCTATACAATACCTTGAGAGCATTCATGATCGTGTAAGAGTTTTCTATACGATAGTAACTTGTCTTTTAAACGATCTAGTATACTGTCTATACGATAGACTAAAACCATCTCCCACTTACTCGATCGTCTACACGATCTGAAAATTCCTCCTACCCTCTATTAAATCCTACAGAGCCCACAACTCCTGGATTCTCACACCAAGAATACCAAGGTAGCCTGCTGGTGGTGTCTATTTCGTGTTCGAGGGCCGAGTGTAAATTGGTTCTTGTTCGAGGAGATTACTGATGCTTGACGTTCGTGTTTGGTGAACGATCGTGCAGTAAAGTTCGAGGTAACGAGAAGAATAGTTCTTCAAGGGTAAGTTCACTTGAACCTTAGTATTTCCTTTTAAAAGCATGCTGTAATTTACAGTTTTGCATAACTATTGATGCTTGATTGTAAATGTGTATGTTCTGTTTCAATGGGGTTTGGAACAATCTCGCTTCCGCTCATGGGACGCTTTGTTAAGAGTTCCTCAAATTAGTATCAAAGCTAGGTTGTTTTGATAGTCCAAATTCCATTGACGCATCGAATTACATTTACAGTCTTGGTGGGTTTTATGTAGTCTACAATAGGTTTAAATGTTAGATGTAGTTGTGGATTTGAATCGATGGATGTTTCGGGATGGTTGCCTCTGTTCTATAAAGCTTTCTTTACATTTCACTTTCATTTGTAAGGGCCCCTATGTTTTTGGGCATAATGCAATGCTATCAAATTTGTATTCAAAGTTTTTGAGTCTGTAAGAGTCGTTCGTGAAGAAGCTTCAGAGCATGAAGATTTCGTTCTCATCATGGAAGAAGACCAAAAGTTGGTTGCATCGTGTAGCCCGAGCTAAACGATCGTTTAGATTTGGCTACACGATCATGTAGAAAAGTTCTACCCGATCGTGTAGTATTTGCTAAACGATCGCATGGCTGATGCTATGCAATTGGGTAAAGTGTTTACTCGGTCGTGTTGCGTTGGCTACCCGATCGTATAGACGATGAGATAAACGATCGTTGAGATTTTAATACTCGTCGCATGTTAGACGCATGCACTAAACGATTGAGTTAGTTAGCATGCTTCATTGCATAGTCCTTGGCTACTTAATCACTTGGTATATGATACTTGACACTTGCTCCGTGATCGTTTAGACGATCATGCTTCATCGCATCGTTGTCGTATATTCGATCGTTTATGCATGTGTTACACGATGTGTGCTGCACAATTGTGTAGCTTCATGCTTCATCATATTGTCATAGGCACACGTTCCATGCTATACGATCGTTTATTCTCGTTCAGCGTCACTAGACGATCACAAGGAGCTGCTTTATGATCATTGGAACGATGCTTCACCCGGGCGGTTCAAGACCTGGTTCGCTTGTTTAAACCAGTTGGCTCGTTGGTTTTGTAATAGTTAGCTTTAATTTTTTTTTCAATTTTTTAGGCTAATCATCCCAGTCCATTGATTCTTAATGAATGTACATATGATGTATGTTTATTTTTTATATGTCATAAAATATGCCATATAGATTTTAAAACCCACCATAGGTTATGCATTTTTCATGCATCATCTCTATATTGTAAGAGTTTTAATATAGTAGCTTGTATGACTAAATTACTTTAGAGCATGCTCATGCATCATATAATATAAGAGTTATATTTATGTATGCTTTAAGCATATTCATGCATCATCTTTATATTATAAGTGTTATAGTATAAGGGTGTATGAAAACATGTTTATTTGGTTCATTACATGTTATATAAGAGTTATATATAGTAATAAATGAACATTGCATGAAGCATGACACATAGGTTAATTTATAAAAGTTATAAATACCTAATCTAGCTTAGCAATGTGAATGATTTTGGTTATTTTTTTTATAAGAGATATTTTAGAAATGAGAACTAAAATCAATAAGAAAGGTATGCATGCAAACTTAGGTTTATTTAGGTTTTAAAAGAGTTTTGAAATTTGATTGAGATAGACCTAAGATCATGGTTTTAATGAGATTAGAAACCTAAGTTTAATCTTTTAATTGGTTTAATAGGATTAAATTGACTAATAAAAGATTAAATATGTAGTAAATCTACCTATAAGGGACCTTTTGTCTAAGGTGGGTTCTGTCTAGGCTGGGGTATTTAAGCTGACGAAAACAAAACACCACTACCTGGGAACCTACCTGGAAAGGTGAATTAGATAGATTTGATGCATGCATGAAAATTTGATGATAGTCCGTTAAAGTGTTTAATGGGACTTGATTGGAACTTGTTTAATTATCAAAAGCAAAAGTTGTTTTTTACCAAATTAAACTCAAACTTAGATAAAATCAGTAGCTAGATTGTCTAAGTTAATGAATCCCTAGGTAGAACATTCAATGGGAGATACTTGGGTATATGATACTTTACTTAAACCTCTTCACTTTTCTCACTAATGTTCACACCGTGAGATCTATCCTCGACCTCGAGGCACCCTAGGAGTGTCCCCCTAAAGGATGGTGTTTGGGTAGGTCAATATCAAGGTGAACGAAGAGGATGTTCATAGTAAGTGAGAGCGGGATGTGTGACAACATATCCCTCGGTCTCTCTCATCAGGTTAGATAACGTTTTGTGCATCGCCTGCAGGCACCCTGGGAGTGTCCCCCTAAAGGATGGCAGTTTTGCACAACTCTTTATCTGATCTCCTAAAAAAGATAAGGTCGATTTAGTCTCTTGTCCTAATCTACTTTTTCTCTAAGGTGGGCGCATTAGGGCGGGACTCTAGGGCCTAAAATGAGGGGTTATGCTTACCAAAATTGTTAAAGGTTACCATATTCTGGACTAAAAAATGCTGACTGTTAGATTCAGTTACAAAATTTTTTTCTGTCCAATGATTGAGAATGTCTCATCCCAGTGAAGGGGCACTTGATAACCGCATGATGACTTTTGTCCTACCTCGCTGAGGCATCATTGAAAAATAGATATCTTTCACTTAGGGTACATTAGAACTATTTCGCTAAAACCTAAAATTGGTGTTAAAAGTGGTAATTTATAGACTTATTAAGTTTGTTCATGTTTGTTTTAGAAAATTTAATTATGGAAACAGCAACATTAGCTTTGTTAGCCACCAATAAATTAAATGGCGAAAATTACGCTAGTTGGGAAAACTCATTACTTACCATATTAATCATCGATGATCTTCGGTTCGTCCTTACGGAGGAGTGTTCTTCTATTCAACTCCTACTTCTGCTCAAAACGTTCAAGACGCGTATGAGCGATGGACATGAGCAAACGAGAAGGCCTGAGCGTACATTTTGGCTAGCATAAACGATGTCTTGGCCAAGAAGCATCAACCCATGGTCACTACACGTGAGATCATGGAGTCCCTGAAAGGAATGTTCGAACAACCATCCGGGCAGCTGAAGCATGACGCTCTTAAAAGCATCTTCAACTCCAAAATGAAGGAGGGTACATCTGTTCAAGAACACATTCTGAACGTGATGGTACACGTTAACATGGCAAAGATGAGTAGGGCCCGCATCAATGAAGACAGCCAGGTTAGCATTATTCTGCAAACATTGCTAGAAAGCTTCCTGCACTTCGTAAGCAATGCTATTCTGAACAGAGTTTATTACACCCTTACAACTTTCCTCAATAAGTTGCCGACGTTCCAATCCTTGTTGAAAACCAAGGCAAGACAGTTGGTGAGGCAAATGTTTTTTCATCATCTAAGAAGTTCCACCGAGGTTCGACCTCAGGAACTAAGTCTGCACCTTCTTTATCTAACACTAACAAGTGGAAGAAGAAGAAGGGTAGTAAGGGGAAGGGGAAGGCACCAGCTAACCCATAACCTGCCATATAGTAGGGTAGGCAACCAAGATCGATTGAAAAAGGAAAATGTTTCCATTGCAACCAGGACGAGCATTAGAAACGTAAACCCCACGTTGTCTCAAGGAGAGGAAGAAGGTTCAAGCCAAGAGTAGAGAAGGTAAATATGATTTACTAGTTCTGGAAACTTGTTTAGTGGAGAATGACGATTCTGCCTGAATTACAGTCTCTGGGGCCACTAGTCATGTTTGTTCTTCTTTTTAGGGGATTAAATCCTAGTGGCAGCTTAAGGCTGGAGAGATGATGATGCGAGTAGACACTGGGCACGTCGTCTCAGCTATGGCAGTGGGAGGCCTCCAATTAACTTTACAGAATAGATTTATCATTTTACATGATGTATATGTTGTTCTCAAATTAAAGATGAACTTAATTTCTGTAAAGTGTCTGCTTGAATGTAAATACACCCTTAACTTTTCAATGAATAAAGTGTTTATTTAAAGATGGTGTTGAGATATGTTCATCTCTACTGGAAAATAATTTGTATGTGCTAAGACCGTTAGCAACAAATTCCCTCCATAACACAGAAATAATTAAATCTTTCGTAATTCAAAATAAATGACTTAAACTTTCTCCTAAAGAAAATGCTCAATTTTGGCACCTTCGATTAGGGCACATTAATCTCAATAGGAATGAGAGATTGGTGAAGAATGGACTTCTAAACGAGTTAGAGGAAAAATCTTTATCTGTGTGCGAGTCATGCCTTGAAGGAAAGATGACTAAAAGATCTTTTACTGAAAAAGGTTATAAAGCCAAAGAGCCTCTAGAGTTAGTGCATTCAGACCTTTGTAGTCTGATGAATGTGCGAGCCAGGGGAGGTTATGAGTATTTCATCACTTTTACTGATGATTACTTGAGGTATGGGTATGTTTATTTGGTGCAACATAAGTCAAAACCCTTTGAAAAGTTCAAAGAGTTCAAGGCTAAGGTTGAAAACGTATTAGATAAACGAATTAAGACACTTCGATCTAATCGAGGTAGAGAGTTTTTGGATTCTGAGTTCCAAAACTATTTAATAGAACATGGAATCGTTTTCCATCTCTCAGCACTTGATACACCTCAGCAGAATGGTGTATTAGAGAGGAGAAACAGAACCTTGTTGGACATGGTTCGGTCGATGATGAGTTTCGCTTCCTTACCAAACTCGTTTTAGGGTTTTGCAGTAGAGACTGCAACCTATATCCTCAACTGTGTTTCTTACAAGAGTGTCACTAGAACACCTTTGGAGTTGTGGAACGGGCGTAAAGCTAGTTTGCGTCACTTTCGCATCTGGGGTTGCCCAACACGTGTGCTTGAGGCTAATCCTAAGAAATTGGAACCACGTTCGAGGTTGTGCCTATTTGTAGGCTACCTCAAAGGGACACGAGGGGGTTACTTTCATGATCCTAAGGAAAACTGGGTGTTTGTGTCGAAAAACGCTACCTTCCTTGAGTAGGATCATATGAGGGAGCACAGACCGAGAAGTAAAATAGTATTGAGTTACCTTTCCAAAAACACTAATGAAACTTCAACAAGAGTTGTTGAAGAGTCTGCTACATCAACCAGAGTTATTGATGGTGGAAGAAATCAACACTCGAGATTTTCGTCAGCAGCGGAAGCAAGACTATTCCAAATTACAATCATGAATAAAAAAAAAATTTACAGTCGACTTGAACACAAACGATTATGCAAATATACAGAGAAATTATAGCATGAACATCAAACGTACGGAGGGAGAAACAATACTAATAATGGCGGAAGCATCTTCACACTCCGATGCACACTATAATCGAACAACAGCAACCACGAGCGCTCGATCTACACGACCACAACACTGCACTAACACAGCATGAACACTTCACGCTCGTCCTCAACGATCTCCTCCGCAACACCACGAACGGACTCCTCCAAAGCACCACAAGTGGCCTCCAAAAAACCTCGACGATGTCGAGTTAAGTCTGACACTACCAACAAGGCGACCTTGATATTATCGGTGTGAGAATCCAGAGGGTGGGCTCTATTCGGACTTGGTGTGAGGCAGACGAATGAGGAAAAGACAGATCCGTCGTACTGACTGCTAGAGCAAGTGGAAGATAATCGTAGAGCCTATCGTATAGGTCTGGGAGCCCCAATCGTTTAGATAATTTAGTCTAATGCGATACTGTTCTAATGCAATAAGCTATGCGATTGTTATAAGCTCTATCGTTTTAGCTGCGGATCGATTCTACACGATCTTTTACCTTGGATGTGGGGTGGCCATGCTCCGCGATCGTCTTAGCAAAGCTATACGATCGATTAGTAAAAACTGAAACGATCGTTTAGCCAGCACCTGCACGATCGTTTAGCTCGCCCAGCTGTCGTTTAGTAAATCTGTATTTTACTTGACAACTTCTGTGAGTTTCTTTTCGCCAGAGAGAAAACTCAAATTCTTTTCAAAAATTTTGTGAAAACTTCATTTTCAAAATAGGAAACCTATTTTCTTTTAAAACTTCATGGTTACCATGATCAATAACCACCCAATACATTTGGTTATTTAAAAAAAATATATTAATTATATAATAATTAATATTATTATAAATATAAATGATAACCAACTTTTCATACTATATTTATAACCTATAGTTTTAATATTTCATCTCATGAAACATATAAACCATAGTTCTTTTTCTATTCCATGGTACTTAATGTAAATCTCATTTACATCAATCCTCTACTAGATGTATCTCATACATCATACCGATTATATTATATATAATCAAAATACCTCTTGTCAATTTGAACATTTCAAATCAACACCAAGAACTTGATCCTTCAACATGAATCCAAGCCACCAAGGGGACCTCATGGACCTGTAGATCCGAAGCTCCAACGGTACGTGAATAACTGACTAAACTCTTTAGTCACGGGATCCACCATCCGTTAACTGCCAGGCACTTCACTAAAGACTGAAAGCTAAACTCTCCTCACTACAGATATATTATGTGTCCATCTTAACCAATCAGCAGTGTGACAACCCTTCACAGATCGCTCGTAAGTATAGTTGGGTCAATAACTGTTATGCCCCTGTAGTTACATTTGTCCCCTTAAGTACCACTGATCCCTTTAATGAATATAAATCATAGTCCTACTATGACTGAGTCTTCTCTTCCAAAGAGAAGTTATGGCCACTATGTTCAAGCCCCCGAATCAGCCCTTAAGGGAGCAATCTCTCTACTTATCTCTACTTCAGGAAAGAAGTGAATTCCATATTGTGGATTGAGTTCCCAGTTCCCAGATCAGACAAGTCCTCAAAAAGGTAGGCATGTTGAGTTGGCAATCTAGCCACTCTCACCCATACTAATCAAAAGACCACCCTCAAAGGCAGGAGTTTCCAAAACACTCAAGAGTGAAGTCGTGTAACCTATTGTCATTTAGGTAAGATGCAAGTCTCTAGTATCAACGACGTTATATACAGAGTCTAGTCATCTCGTGGTTCAGGTCTTATACAAACTCTTTGTATAGGACACCCCCGTTCCACGTCTCCACACGAATGATCAGGATCAACCATCTGTAGTAGTTTACAATACTTGCAAACCTCTACAAAGCGGACCGTATCCGTAGTGTCACCAGGATCAGGTATCCCACCTTAATCCTTATACTATAGACCGATTTAGATTATCACTTAAGACATGATCCACTTGTATGTCACATATACATGCTTAAGTTCACATAAGATAACCAAGGAGTTTTGTTTATTGGATATGAGTAAATGCCAGAATGAAATAACATTTATTTTATTCATTGAACAATGTGTATCTTTACAAAACAACGAGACTCTGGGAGAATTAGGACACCAATCCCAACAGATGGAAGTTTATCTAGTAGGTCAAATCCACCTCAAGAGTTGAGGGAACCTCGACATAGTGGGAGGGTTGTGAACCCATCTATTCACTATATGGGTTTAACTGAAATCCTGGCTATGGTAGCTGATGGCGTGGTTGAGGATCCGTTGTCTTATAAAAAGGAAATGAAGGATGTTGACAGAGATGAATGGGTCAAAGCTATGGATCTTAAGATGGAGTCTATGTACTTCAACTCAGTATGGCAACTTGTAGATCAACCTGATGGGGTTACACCTATAGGTTGCAAATGGATCTATAAGAGGAAACTGGGTTCTGATGGGAAGGTGCAAACCTTCAAGGCTAGACTTGTGGCAAAGGGTTATACATAAGTGGAAAGAGTTGACTATGAGGAGACTTTCTCACCTGTTGCCATGCTTAAGTCTATCCGCTTCCTCATCGCCTCATATTATGATTATGAGATATGACAAATGGATGTCAAGACTGCCTTTCTGAATGGTAATCTTGAGAAAACCATTTATATGGTGCAACCCGAGGGATTCATAGCCCAAGGTCAGGAGTAAAAGGTTTGCAAACTGAATCGATCCATTTGTGGACAGAAACAGACATCTCGATCTTGGAACATAAGGTTTGATGTTGCGATCAAATCTTTCGGTTTTAACCAAAACGTCTTGTGTCTATAAGAATGTCATCAATAGTTTAGTAGTTTTCCTAGTGTTATATGTAGATGATATCCTACTCATTGGAAATGATATAAGTTTATTGACTTTAGTTAAGAACTGGCTAGCGACCCAATTCCAAATCAAAGATTTGGGAGAGGCTCAGTTTGTTCTTGGGATTCAGATCTTTCGGGATAGAAAGAACAAAGTAGTAGCACTGTCTCAAGCATCGTTCATTGACAAGATGTTGATCAAGTACTCGATGTAGAACTCCAAGAAGAGCCTTTTTCCTTTTTTTCGTGGAGTTACATTGTATAAGGAGCAATGTCCTAAGACACCTCAAGAGATTGAGGAAATGAGATGGGTCCCCTATGCATTTTCCATTGGCAATTTAATGTATGCAATGATTAGCAGTTTGATGTATGCAATGTTATGTATTAGACCTGACATCTGCTACGTTGTGGGGATAGTCAGTAGATATCAGTTAATCCAGGACATGGTAACTAGACTGTCGTCAAGAACATCCTCAAGTATCTTTAGAGAACCAGGGACTACATACTTATGTATGGATCTAAGGATTTGATCCTTACTGGATACACAGACTCTGATTTCCAGACTGATAAGGATTCTCAGAAATCTATTTCAGGATCAGTTTTCACTCTTAACAGAGGAGTTGTAGTGTGGCGAAGCACTAAGCAGGGTGCATCGCTGACTCCACCATGGAGGCCAAGTATATAGTAGCTTGTGAAGCTGCTAAAGAGGCCGTCTGGATCAGATAATTCCTGACTGATCTAGAAGTTGTTTAGACATGTCTAGACCCATCATCCTTTACTTCGATAATAGTGGTGTTGTGGCGAATTCCAAAGAGCCTAGGAGTCACAAGCGCGACAAACATATCGAGTGGAAATACCATCTTATTAAAGAGATTGTGCATCGAGGAGACGTGATAGTCACGTAGATAGCTTCGGAGCACAATGTTGCTGATTCATTTACAAAGGCTCTCACAGCTACAGTGTTTGAGAGTCACCTTCAAAGCATGGGTCTACAAGACCATCCACGACTGGACTAGGGCAAGCGAGTATTATTATACTGGGCCTTTGTGCCCTAGTTTATTGATTTGTACTTGTAATTTTCTTGTTCACCCACTAGCTTTAGGACAAATGGGAGATTGTTAGGTTGATGCCCTAAATCTCGCTAGGTTCAATAGTTTGTAAACATGTATATGAGAAAACATTTTGTGATGTAATAATAAGAGATATTTTCTTCACTACAGTCTTTGATATATGAGATATTTTGTTGTATCAACCACAAACCAATAAACTAAAATCCTTAGTTATCATTGTAACTTAAGCATGTATGTAATAACATATAAGTGGATTGTGCTTTAAGTGAAAACCTAAATGGTCTGTAATAGATGGATAAAGGAGGGAAACCTTATCCTGTTGACACTACGAGTGTGGCCTGCTTTGTAGATGTTACAAGTGTTGTAATGTACTACAAATGGTTTGCTCCTCACCATTCATGTATTAGATATGCGAACGAGAATGCTCTATACAAAAGAGTTTGTATAAGACTGGACCAAAAAATATTTAGTCTTGTAATATAACGCCATTCATGACAGAGGATTTCATTTCACTAGGATGACCATATGTAACATGACCTTAATCCTGAGTTAGTTGGGAACTCCTGCCTATGAGGGTGGTTCTTTGATTTGTATGGGTGCGAGTAGCCAGATCGCAGACTCAAACCTACCACTTTAAGGATTCATCTGATTGGGGAGCTGGGAACTTAGCTACACAAGACGGAATTCACTCTATTCGGATCGGGGATCGACGTCGTTAATTCGACTCCAAAGCGCAACAAAATAAATTTGTAAATACCGAACTTCTCTTATCACTACTAAAACGTAGCAACATTGGTAAGTCCGAGTCGATCCATAGAGAAGCGCGATTGATTTCATTGAGTTAATTTTTTAACTAGAGCGATAAATGGGGGGTTTTGTGTGGAAGAGATAACATGTGTGAAATTAAAATAAAAGGATAAATGTAATCTAGGATAGGAGTCTATCTAATTTCTAGAGCAAAAGAGAGTTCCTATGTAATTTCTTTCATTAGGCACCAATTAATTACACTAAATTTGTCAATCCCTTAACCTATTAGAAATTCTAATAGCCTAATTAGCCAATTTTGATTAAAAATCCAAACCAACACTAATTCAGTTTAAAACTTTTCCTTCTTAGCGACATACAAGTTAAAACTGAAAAATCACTAAGAAAGGGTTCAACTGTTGAGACATACTACAAATCGGAAAGTCATATCTTGTAGCATGATTTATTTGAAAAGACTATACTAGGGCATACATGAGTTTGGCCAGAAAAGGTCTAGACCCTAAACATGAAATCCTAACACTTGCAACTAAACCAATCAATGATGCATAGGTTAGAATGATTTTGCAAACAAGAATTTCAACAAATTAATTTTTCAGGAGAATCAAAACTCCATTAAGATTAAAACAAATCCAACCAAAGAATTCACAAGATTGCAGTTAAATTAATTAAGAAACCTTCAAGAAATTAAAAACAGGGCTCTTGCTCAAAGAAACTAGATAGAGATTACCTCTCAATTCATAGACAAATCTGAGATACACATTTATTCCATTGATTGCAATCCAAAATAAAAAGCGAAACTAACCTAAAGATACCGAAAATTGAAGGGAATGGATGAAGGAACAAGTTTTACTTCAGCCTCCATCAATTTGGCCTCCCAAATTTGGCATGATTTGACTTAGGGCTGAAGAGGTTATTTATAAAATTCGATGCAACATCGCAACAATAAAAACAGTGTTGCAATGCTCACTTGCGCGCGTGCTACCCATGTTCATCCGTCAAAGTTTGCAGCGTCACAATGCTCTAAAGTAGCATCGCAACGCGGAGGTTTCTATCCTCCAGCGTCAAGGTCGAGCGTTGTGACGGTGGCGATGTTGATCATTTGAAGCGTTGTGACGTTGTGGCCAGCATTGCAACGCTCCTCTATACTTCGAGCTGCCTTCTTCAAGCGTTGCACAAGCGTCAGGTTAGGCAGTTCAAGAGCGTTGTGATGATCCAATAAGAGCATTTTGGTTCTTTTTGATTCCTTTGAAGTTCGAATGCTCAAATTAACTCCAAATTGCTTCATATTAACCCTGTTCTTCACCAAATACCTCTTGGTTGCTCGATACCTACAAAATAGGGAAATAAACACATAAAATCCACTAACGAGCTTGAATTAAGCTAAGAATATTAGCTCTTTTTTAGAGTTAACACACTCCTTCCCTGATTTAAGGGTAAGTAGATAAATTGTTTCCTTAAGGGCTGATTCCAGGACTTGAACAATGTGGCATCACATCTTCTCTTGGCTTGAGAAGTATTTACTCATAGTAGGACTATGTGTTGGGAATGTCCTAGAACTCGCAGTTCGTGTTAAACAATCTATTTTATCAATAATAATGAATTGTTAATTTTGCATCTTATTATGAAAATCCAATAAACGCATCCTTGGCTATAGTTTGAATGCTGTAACTTTATGTAGTGACATAAACAGGATCAAGTTGACAATATATAGCCTAAATGGTCTAATAAGTATGTGAATGAAATTGGGTATCCCATCCTGGTATCACTATTGGATGCGGCCCACTCTGTAGTTATTACAAGAAGTTATAAGGTGCTACAAACGATGTGACCCACAAATCGTTCATGTTGAGACATGAGAGTGGAGGAATCCTATGCAATGAGTTTCCATATAGATTGGACCACGAAAATAGTCACTTTTCTTTATAACAACCGTTTACTGTTAAAACTGACTATTTCATTTATTATATAACCTAGGTTAACTCGATCTTAATCTTGAGCTAGCTATGAACTCCTGTTTGTTCAGGATTATCCTTTGATCTGCAAATGGTGAGAGTAGTCTAACAGCACTGCTCAATAAGCTTACCATTTTGGGGATAAGACCGAATGAATAGCTGGGGACATAGCCTTGCAAGATGGAATTCACTCCTACCCTATTTAGGGTTAGCAGATAAGTTGTTCTCTTAAGTACTGACTCTAGGTCTTGAACAAATGGGGCCCCGCCTTCTCATGATAGAGAATGGATTTGATTCATAGAGATTATAAATCAGAATTATTCATTAGAGGATCAGTAGGAACATAAGGAACAAGATGTAGTCACAGGGGTAAAACGGTATTTTTTACCTAACTGTGATTACGAACGACCTGTGAAGGATAAACTTACTAATTATGGTTATTAAGTGGACATAATATATCTACAGCGAGGGGAGTTCAACTATGGGTTATAGTGGAGTGTCCCATTAGTTAACGAATGGGGGTTAGATCGGACTAATGAGTTTAGCTGATTAATCTCGAATCGTTGGAGACCATGATCTGTAGGTCTGCGAGGTCCCCCTACTAGCTCATAAATGGATAAGCTTTAGGGTAGCTTGAGAAATTAATTTGAAACGTTCAAATTAAATGGAACAAGAGAATATATATTTAAATATGATTTAAATATATGAAGATTATTATTGTGCAAAAAAAATTTAATTTAATATTTGATATTAAATTAATTTATGAAATTAATTTAAGAAAATTATTTTTGTATTAAAATGGTTTTAAAATCATTTTTTTAAAAATAAAATAGAAAATCAGTTTTGCATGGTTGCACAAAATGGAGATTCAATTTTCTCCATTACCTTCATCTTTATGCTCACACAAAAGCCATTATCCTTTCCACATTGATTCTCCAAGCATGAGCTACAAGCCATGCACTCCATTTCTTTGCATGTTCATCTACTATATATAAAGAATATTGGAGTCATTTGAAGAGGGTTAATGAAGAATTTTTTGAGAGAAAATTTTCTATGAAGAGACTATCTTCTTCTTATCGGCTGCTGTGAGCTCTTCTTGGTTCTTCACATCTTCAAGTTGTTCTTGAGTCCCATAACTCAATCTAAAGCTCCAAGAGGATAGTACAGAAGGCTTTAAGATGGTTCTCGATGATATCAAGTGAAGACTGCTGCTGTACACATGTTTTCTTGGAGAGTTCATCAAAGGTATAATCTGAAAACCCACTTTTTAGAAGAGCATGCTTTAGTTTCTGCCAAAATTAGTGAATTTGAATGTTTATAGATCCTTGATACTTCCCATGCATGTTATTTAACTCTTTCACTATGATGTATTGTTCATTAGAGGAATCAGTAATACTTTAGGAGTTAGATGTAATTACAAGGGCAAAATGGTAAATTGGCCTGGTTGTACTTACGAGCGATTTGTGAAGGGTCGTTGTACTATTGATTGGTTATATTCAATGGACACAGAAACATATTTGTAGCACGAAGAGTGCAGCTGTCGGTCTTTAGTGGAATGTCCGACAGTTAACGGATGGTGGATATCGTGATTAAAAAGTTTAGTCAGTTATTCACTTACCATTAGAGCTTCAAGCTATAGTCCATAAAGTCCCCTTGGTAGCTCAATGGATTCATATTGAGAATCAGTTTTTGGGTTAGTTTGAAATGTTCAAATTAACAAAAGGAAATTTGCTTATATATGATATAATTAAATTGTATCAATTATATGAGATATAATTGACTTAATGTATTAGATACATTAATTGGAGGAATTATTATTAAATGCTATAAGGGAGAAAAAGAACTATGGTTTATATATTGCATGATATGTGATATTAAAACTATAGGTTATAAATATATTGATTATATTTGTAATTAAATCAATTATATGATAATTGGTTGCGGTTTTTTCTCTCATAACCAACTTCGTGGGAAGTTGTGATCAGTTATGGTAACTGATGGTTAAAATGAAAATTGTTTTCATTTTTACACTATCCGATCATTACGAATTTTGTGAATCATGCGATTAAAGATATAGCTATATGATACCTTGAGAGCATTCACGATCGTGTAAGAGTTTTCTATACGATAGTAACTTGTCTTTTAAATGATCGAGTATACTGTCTATATGATAGACTAAAACCATCTCCCATTTTCTCGATCGTTTACACGATCTGAAAATTCCTCTTACCCTCTACCAAATCCTACAGAGCCCACAACTCCTGGATTCTCACATCGAGAATACCAAGGTAGCCTGCTGGTGGTGTCTATTTCGTGTTCGAGGGCCGAGTGTAGATTGGTTCTTGTTCGAGGAGATTACTGAGGCTTAACGTTCGTGTTTGGTGAACGATAGTGCAGTAAAGTTCGAGGGAACGAGAAGAATAGTTCTTCAAGGGTAAGTTCACTTGAACCTTAGTATTTCCTTTTAAAAGCATGCTGTAATTTACAGTTTTACATAACTATTGATGTTTGATTGTAAATGTGTATGTTCTGTCTCAATGAGGTTTGGAACGATCTCGCTTCCGCTCATGGGTCTCTTTGTTAATAGTTCCTTCATATTGATCCTCGTTGCTTCCGTTGCATGCTGATATACTCCCACAATTGGTATTAGAGCATCATTTACATTCAATTTGGTTTAATTTTGGCTTGGTGGGTGTTGTTTCATGAGATATATGAAATTAGTGCACCGATATAGTTTTTTAAGTTTTGGCATTTAATTTCTCTTTGATTTCAAGATTAAATTTGTAATTGGCTCTTGTTTGATGAACTTATATGCGTGCCCAAGAGTCTGTAATTTATTTGGAGTCATTAGAGCTGAAATTAAGTTGTAATTGAAGAAAGAAGTGTAGAAGGTCAATCAGCAGTTTCCAGATCATGAGCTTCTGCCTAGGCAGCATTGCAACGCTGCCCTCGAGTGTCACGACGCTACTCATAGTTCAGTGAGGATCAAGACTTTCAACCACCAGTCGTCGAGTAGCGAGTTTCAAGTGTCCAGAAGCGAGTTTGACTGAGTGAGGATTGACTAGTTTTCTTCAAACTCGATCCAGTTCAGCTTCAAAAGGGTTTTGACTGGTCCAGTTCAGGTGGTTCACATCCGGTTCAAGCTGTTTAGGTCCAGTTTAGAGCGGTTCGAGCGGTCTGGAAGCGGTTTGGAGTTGTTTCTTGCTTTTTTGTAATTTTTTTAGGCTTTTTGTTTTCTTGAAAATGCCAAAACTAAAACCATATTAGTATGTATTTAATTATTTATGCATGTGATGTATGTTATAATGAAATAAATCTTGTATGTGCATACAGTATGCCATGTAGATTTAAAATCTCACCATAGGAAGCATGTTACATGCATTGAAAGTATGTTATAAACTGTTATAATATATAGTATGCATGTTAGGGTTTCTTTTATTTAATATAAATGTTATATTAAATATTGAATGTCTTTGATGTATATTGTGGATGTTTAGCATGTCTAAAATTTTGTAAGCTATTATAAAATTGGGTTAGACATTTAAAATCCATAACAAAAAACAGCTACATTCTCACATCGGTTAACAACTCATTTTAATAGTTAAAATAGGTCATTAAACTTGTAAAAATTGGGTTACAAACTCGATCGGTGTATAATCCTATCGAAGGCTAGAGGTATTTAAGTTGACGGTCTACGGAACACCTCCTACCTGGGGATTATGGCCGAATCATTGAGCGTTGTTAACCTGTTTTATGAGCAATACGTGAGCGATGTGAGGTTTTAAAACTAGTTTATCATCTAGACATCGTAAGTTAAATCCAATTATAAACGTTATACTTGGATAAAACACTTAGACTTAGGTTGTTTAATTAGCCGAAAAAAACCTAAGATATGTATACCTTGTTTAATCGTTAGAACACTTCAGTGGGAGTTTAATAACATATATGATATGCTAATAGAACACTTCAGTGAAAATCAAATAATGTATATGATATGTTAGAACGCTTCAGTGAGAGATCAATAAACACATATGATATGATTATTTATAGCTCTCACGTCCCTAAGAGTTCACAATCGAAATTCATGTGGCACTTCGTTTCACCCTGAGAGTGACCTCTATTCAGTAAGTGTTTACATGAATTTAGATTTTGATGAATGGGGGAAGTCGTTCACTTTAAAATCAAATATGATGTTTTGATTTTAAAATTTTCACGTTCTCAAGATGTTCACACCAAAAGGTTCATGCGGCACTTCGCGTCACCCTGGGAGTGACCTCCATTCGGAAAGTGTTTGCGTGATTGATCATGGTGAATGAGGGGAAGCGGTTCAATGGAAAATCAGATATACGATATATTGATTTCAATTCTCATGTCCCTATATAATTCCCACCGTGAGATCCGTGCAGCACTTCGTGTCACCCTAGGAGTGACCTCCATTCGGAAAGTATTTGTCATAGATCAAGACTAAAGTGAATGGGGAAAGTAGTTCATAGTAAGTAGGTAAGGATATGTGTCAACATATCTTACGGTCTCTTCTATTGGTTTGAACCGTGAGATTCCTATGTTGCGCCTACCTGTCGTCTTTAAGTCGGCCTCGCTAGTCATTTAACGACGGCTATCCCCTCGAAGGGTCTTAACATAGGATTCAGAACAACTCAAACTCTAGAAATGGATAGAATTTTTAAAGTTGGTTTCAACTTTGACTTTCCAACTTCAGGAGCATTGTTGGGATCAGACTTCTGAGGTCTGAAAATAGAGAGTTACACTTACAGAATTATTAAAGAGTTAGTAATTTTTTACCAAAAAGGGTAACTAAATGACTATCAGAATACGAGTTATTCTGGGGATAGTATTTAGTCAAGAATGTCTCGCCATAGTATCGTTGCAAAAATAATCTTGGGTATATTATTACTTTACTAAAAATTGATTTAAAAGCAATTCACTTATAATTTGTTTATATTTTTCAGAATGACAGGTTCACTAGTCCAATTGTTGGCGTCTGATAAACTGATTGGGGATAATTACACAACTTGGAAATCAAATTTGAATACTATACTGGTGATAGACGATTTACGATTTTTCTCAACAGAGGATTGTCCTCCCATTCTAAGCTCTAACGCAAACCGAACTGTTCGGGATGCGTACGATAAATGAATCAAGGCGAATGATAAAGCTCGTGCTTATATCTTCACCAGCGTATCTGATGTCTTGGCGAAGAAACATGAGGTTATAGGTACTACCAAAGATATTATGGAATCTCTACGAGGGATGTGCGGACAACTGTCCTTCTCCCTTAAGCATGATGCTATTAAGTATGTTTACAACTGCTGCATGAAAGAGGGGCCTCTGTTCATGAATATGTCTTGGACATGATGGTCCACTTCAATGTGGCAGAAGTAAATGGCGCTGTCGTTGACGAGAGAAGTCAAGTCGGTTTTATTCTAGAATCTCTTATGAAGAGTTTTCTATAGTTCTGCACGAACGCGCTTATGAATAAAATTGAATACAGCATGACTACTCTTTTTAATGAGCTATAGGCTTCCTAGAAAATTATGAGAGCTAAAAGTCTGTAAGCGGAAGTACACGTTACTACCACTGAGAAGAAAGGAACGTCCTTCAAAAAGCCTGATGTTGTTCCTTCTTCACAAAGCAAGAGTATTCCTGTTAAGAAGAACAAAGGGAAAGGGAAGAAGAAAACCGCCAGGAGAAAAGACAAGGCTAACACTGCAGACAAAGGAAAGTGTTTCCACTGCAACAAGGAAGGACGCTAGAAGAGGAATTGCCCTCAGTATCTTGCTGAGAAGAGAGTAGAGAAAGCAAAATAAGCAGACTAGAAATTGATTTTTCATTTTTTTGTTGTAAATGAAATGTTCATTTTTCGAAAATTATGTTTGTTCTATCTCATAGCAACTTCTGTTAAGAATCAACCTGTTAAAAGCCATTTGCAAATATTTAGATATATAAAATGACTAGAAATTGATTAAAGGCAAATAGTTATTTAACCTAAATGATAAGTTTAGAACACTTGAAAAGTTCAGTGTACAAAACTTGTTCGGTAAGAACAAAAATACTTCGATTGGATCAAAGTATAAAAAGTTTAAAGATTTCTAGGTCTATTTGATAGAACTTGAAATCCAATGAAAAACTTTCTAGTTGCCTTAAATTGTTTTCTCAACATCATTCCAATTATTGGAAAATTGTTCTGGATCACCTTATATTATTTATTTCCATAAAAACTTGAATAAGTCAATAAAGAGTTATTGAATAAACACTGTAAACAAGAGTTGTTTAGACAGGTTAGTTGCATCTTACTCAAAGAGTTGAGAGTACCTCGATGTAATGGGAGGAAAGTATGACTTCCTGGTCATTATTGAGAATAAAATGCATTCCCCATATAGTTTAAATAAGAAGTCTATTATACACTAACATGTTTACAATGATTCTCTCGGCTAAAGTGTTTGGGAATCACCTAGTAAGACTAGCAATACCATGTTAATAGCCTAGGGCAAGTGGGAGAAAAACAGGGTTTGGGATACCGAATGGTAAACCATGGGTATGGGATGCCCTAGTTTATTGTATTTCTCTATAAAACTCATAAAGTCAGTATTATATATTTGGATATATAAGTTACCACTGGAGTTTTAGTCCAAGTGGGAGTTTGTTGGGTTTTATGTCCTAAAACTCGTGGTTTGTAAACAATAAAAGTTATTCTGAAAATGCAATAAGTTGTTATTGAATATATGAATTGCTCATTTTGTTTTAGAAATCCAATAAACTAAAAATATCCATGACTATTACATGAGTAATTGAACTTGTGGAGACATAAAAGTGGATCAGGTTCGAGTAAATGGTCAAAATGATCTATAGTATATGAATAAGGTTGGATGCCTTATTCTAGTAACACTATCAGGTGGGACCCACTCTGTAGTTGTTACAAAGAGTTGCAAAGTGCTATAGACGATGTGATCCTAATTCGTACATGTTATGACATGAGGAGTGGGGTCGTCCTGTGCAATGAGTTTATATAAGATCGGACCACAAAATCAGTCACTCTTACTTTATAAGATTGTTTACTATTTAAGATTGACTATTTCATAGCGATGACCTAGGTAACTTGGCCTTAATCCTGAGCTAACTATGAACTCCTGTTTATTCAGGATTATCCTTAGATTTGCATAGGTAAGGGTTGGCTCAACAATGCCGGCTCAATAAACCTCCATTTCAGGGGTAAGACCGGTTAGATAGCTTGGGACATAGGGTGCAAGATGGATTTCACTCCTACCTGCTTTGAAGGATAGTATAGAGGTTGTTCCCTTAAGTGCTGACTCCGAGTCTTGAACAAGGGGCCCCACCCTCTCATTGACCCAACCATTATTACGAACAACCTGTGAAGGGTGAACTTACTAATCATGGTTAAATCGAGTGGACATAATATATCTACAATGATGGGAGTGTAACTATGGGCTTTAGTAGAGTGACCCATTAGTTAACGAATGAGGGTTAATTTGGTGTAAAGAGTTTAGCCAATTAATCTCGGATCGTTGGAGCCCATGATCTGTAAGTCCACAAGGTCCCCTACTAACTCGTAAATGGATTAGTTTTAAAGTAACGTGATAAGTTAATTTGAAACATTCAAATTAGAATTAAGGGAATTAGTAATTATATGTGATATAATTACGCATTTAATTTTGGAATTAAACATAATTAGAGAATCAATTAATAGTTAAATATGATTTAAACACTAAATTCATGAATAGAGATTCATGATAGTGGAATTTGTATAAAATTAATTTAATATTTGATATTAAAATTAATTAAATTATTTAATTAATATGATCTCTTCTACCAATACTACTAGGTCAAATTCACTTTTACAGTTTATTGTTTATCATCGTTAAGAAACGTTCCTCTAAAATTGTATGCAAATGATGATTGCTCATATCCTCGAATACCTCATCTTTTGTCGGAATGATATGACTTTATTTTTCATGATTAATTTGCTTTCTTATGTTATTTAACCGTTTAATCCTTTTGTAGGAATCAAATACATTAGAATATGGCTTGATTTTGCATGTTGGAGACTTATGTTTGATTAACACTTCTTTGGAAAATGTTATTCTTGATTAAGAAAATCAAAATTAATTAAATATAATGAAAATTTACATTTTATTAATTATTCGTTTAAATTGAAATCTCAAATTAAAATTAAAATAATTATTTAAGATTTTTCAATTGGCCAATTTGAACATATCATCAACATTAAATGTTTGAATCTTCACCTCATATATTTAATTCAGAAAAAATTAAAAAAATAAAACAAAATAAATCGAACTGCAGTAAAGTAAGAACACAGAAAGAAAACTTCAGAAACTTTCATGTGATCTCCATATATATTATATTGGAGATATCAACAATATAAAGAGCAAATATTTGATTTGAAACACAGTCAAGTATAAATAAAATTCCAACTTTCTAAGCTTCCAAATAATATTCTTTTCCTTCTCTCATGTCATAATACAATATCTTAGTCAAGAGACATTCTAGAACAGCATCTCATTTTCTAGTTTTCTACGAGGGGAAATGCTTTTCCGGAATACATTTCAAACTTCTCGAAAAATCGTCGAAACTCTGCCCGCAACTACGTTTTCGATAGAACGTTGTATAAAGTATTACAACAAGAAAAATGACAGCGTGATTCTGAAAAGCTTCAAACATGAAAGATTGTGTTGTTGCATCATTTATACCATCCAGCAAGCAAATACCTCAGCAAGAAACAAAAGCAGCAGAAAACGCCCTGCTTCGACGAGACGAATGTTAGAAGATTATATACAACAAAACATGAAAATGAATATAATCAGTAACTAGAGTCTTTTAGTTAGTGATTTAACTCTTAAACAACAGCATTTGATTTGAAATATGAAGGATCAAACAAATCATTATCTTACTGGAAAAGTTAACCTGAAAGCAAAACTTGCAAGAACAAGAAAAGGGGATTTTTTCAGAGCAAAGGGGTTTTTATATTCTTTGAATAAAGAAAAACCAATGCAAGTAAAAGCAGCGCATAGGACAGTTTTATATTCTAACTTGAACTTTCTCTATATTATTTTGATTCTAAAAATATTAAATCCTCGTTTGATAACCACTCTGTTTTTTGTTTTTTTTTTGAAAATTATGCTTCTAAACTCTACTTTTACCTATAAATTTCAATGTTATATTTATTTCTACAAATGTTTTCAAAAATCAAGCCACAATTTGAAAACTAAAAAAAATAGTTTTTGAAAAGAGTGATTTTCAAAAATTAAAAAATAAGGGAAGATGTTTACACAAATGGCAAAATTTAGTTATAGTTGTGAGACATTATTATCAATGTCTATCACAGATAGACGCTAAAGAAGTCTATTAGTGTCTAAATGATAGAAACTAAGTCTATCATTGATACTATCAGTAATAGAAACTAATACGAGTCTATCATTGATAGAGGTTGATAGAAGTGTCAATCAATATTATTTTCACCATTTTTGTAAATAATTAGGCATTTTTCTATTTGTGAAAATTTCTCTTCAAAAAATTGGTTTTTGTTTTTAGATTTTGAATAAGAATTCAAATATTTCATTAAAGAAAGTGAAAATCATAGTAAAGAAATTGGGACAAAATGTGTATAAATTTCAAAAACAAAAAATTAAAAACAAAATAATTACCAAACGAGACCTAAATACTTCAAAAGTCTTAAACTTCTAAGTTTGTTTTTTTTGAATATAAGATGAACTAAGGGGGAGCAATTCTTCCTTTTCTTATTCGCTCTAACCTTGTATAGAAGAAAAACAGAAAAAGTGAGAAAATCACCTGGAAAACAAGAAGATAGGTGCAAAGTGATTTCTCTGTTTTTCTACCGAATATTCGCAAGAAAAAGTTCACAAGTGTTCCATCGTTTGTTCCAGTCAGTAGTCCAGTCTGAGGATCAAATCTGAGGGCAAGAAGATATAAGAAGACTACACTATGCAGCAAGAATTTTTTTTCATTTTTATTTTCCAAGTAAAAGAAGGATAATGAATACCTAGGCAGCCGATGACGTGGACATGCAACAAATCCAAATAACTGCAAACACGTAACGAACACGTTAAACAATGAACACATACAGATAAGTCTCATACACACAGATTAGAGGATCAAACCTGGGGGAGTGACAGAAGGAAGTTCAGAACTTGAGGGAAAAAAAAGATCAGAAGAGTTTCACTGCAGAAGGAAATAGAGTAAAAAGAAATTCCTCAATCAATCAATGGATAAAAAAAAACAGGACAAAAAAATCATAACACATGACATGACAAAGAACTAGCGGATGTCTTTTCATAGTTGACAAGTCTTGAAACAGTATCTTCAAACAAATGTCATTTGATTGTATAATCATTTTTGGGTTCTATTGGGGAGACTTTTATCCACGTGGATATGATATATGATTGAAGACAGAATTGAGATATAAATTGCACTGGATACTCGAAAAAAATGGAGTAAAATATTCGAAGTAATTTCATAAACTTGGGCCTTAACTCATAAAATTATACTTAACAAAGTACACACCTAAAATGACCTAAAATCCCAACCACAGCCATAGTCATCCCCGCAAAGTATGTATAGGTATCTCCAACAAAGACGGATGAAGGGTACCTAAATCAAGCAAGTAAACAGAAAGTGTTGAGAAGAGTTACGTAAACATCAAGGAAAAATTAGTACAACCATGGATTAATGTAAAACATGATAAATTACCAATTGTAAGCGAGCAAGCCTAAGGATGTGGCTAATAGGGGTTGAACGAGATAAATAGAAAATGCATGGGCCTGCTTGTACTCGGGATCTGTCGATGCTCCAATTTGCATGACATTGTGAACCAAGATCTGCAAATTGCTAAAATATGTGATGCTCAAGAAAAGAAAACTGACCCCTTTACTACAGCAGATTCAGTACTTACCGCAAATGCAATGACAACTGTTTGCCCAACTTCTAAACCGTTTAAACCAGCATGGATGTTAATGGAGTTTGTACAGAATACTGCCAATAGTCCCATATAAAGCTTATATATCCATCCTGTGTATTATAGATTAGTAGAAGTTAGTACCTCCATCAACAAATTGTTGGAGAGCTAATCTAAGTTAGGACTATAACAAGAACTCATTCAAAATGCAAACCAAGTACATTACCCTTGGCAGCTTTACACCAAAAGAAATAATAACTGAAGTTACCAATGAGTTAACAGACTGCCTAGGAAGTAGAGACTTGTGTAGTCACCGTACAAACAAGTGATACTTTATCTAAATTAGTACACAAGCTTCATGCTACATATTAGTTTAAAAGGGCCAGTCTACATGCAATCAAGCACTGGTTCTTATCCTTAAAAAAGTTCCTGGCGCCACGTAATGAAGCAATTGTTCTCAAAGAAGCATAATTTTATTTCATTCTCTAGAGTCATACATATTTCAGGTATACACATGAGAACCCTATACCAATAGTGTAAAATTAAAATAAATGGCAAAATTTATGGACCCTGTATCTAGGACATTCACATCAACATACAAACCAAACAGGACAATTATACTTTAAACCTCGCTAGTTAACATCTATAGTGGGTTTATGAGGTTCAAAACTTAACAATTAAATTGAAGGAAAAAAAAGGAGCGTTTATTGAAAATTGAGAATGGTGAAAGAATACAAAAAGGCCTACAAACATTATTTCATGGGTTGTTTTCATTCCAATCTCTAAGATTGAGATAGACATCCTACACATGACCAAATCATACGTAAAACAAGGGAAACAAACTTCTAGAGCATCAAACCCTTTCAATAGTCTTATCCTGGTGAAAACGGTTCGAAGCTAAGGAAGGTTTAAGAAACCAAGTTAGAGGCAATCCCACCATCCACCAATCACATAAAAAAAATCACTAAACCCAAGAGCTTAAACTGATATGTTATGGTAAATTTAATTATATCAAAACTTTAATATTTCTCTCGCTTGTGGCTTGAAAAATTGGAGAAGCTCCAACTAGTGGAAATAAATACTAATGAGAAAAAAAATATTGCAAGAGTTTGAACACAAAACCTCCTACTCCAATACCACATTAAATAACCACTAACGCCAAAAGCTTAAGCTAATTGCCCATAGGAGCACTCTCCTTGTCCAAGGCTCCAAGGTTAACCAAATCTCATTTAGAAACCTCCTCTTTATCTTGAAAGGCTTCATTGCTCAAGGACGAGATATCCTATTTATCTTTGACTCATGGAAGAAATGGGCAAAATTGAAGGGAAAAACTGAAGAGAACAAGAGAATCAAACAAACATAACTGAATTTTAGGATACTCCAAGACTTGTGGCATTGGATCAATATTGAACAGCACCTCTTAAGGGGCATATCTGGAGTTTTCATGTGACAATCACTACAAGGCACATGTGCATACTCATGCGCCCATGCATTCCATCTCCAACACAAAAATATTGTCTGAAATCTTACCAAGATCTAAAACATCCATTCCAAGGTATGGAATCAAAGGCTTCGGGATTATAATAGTAGTGTGTCCAGCATAAGCCATCAACAAAGGAAGAGCAGCAAACGATGGCAGTAGCAGTTTCCTGATCTTTACAACAAATAAGAGACAGCATGTCAGAATAAACTAAAGTCTTACATTACTAAGCACCATGCTAGAGGATCATGATTAGAATTGGAACAAGCAATTGAGTAAACTGAGTAGAAAATACTCACACTCTCCAGGGCACATCGAGAACATCATCTACAAATCCAAGCAAAGTCATGAAGCAAATAGATGCCAAGGCTGCATTGTACTCAACAAGCCACTGCATATTATTTAACAATTAAATCTTTGAAAAAGTTACAGATAAAGTTTGACAAAACTTATGCAAAAGCTTGCTTGATAAAGTTGAGCATGAGATTAACTTAGGCTTCTATGATTAACATCTCCCCACTCCCACCAAAATACAAAGAATAAATTAAAGAATCATTATAGCAAATAATTCAATAAAAAATAATAATGAAAAGAATAACTGAAATCTACTCAATAGGAAGGAGTAAGTCCATCGCCATGTAACAGAAGAAGTGAACTGCCCAGCACCAATGACATGATATAATCATTTTTTCATCTGCTAATCCAAATTTAAATGGCAAAAATCTTTAAAAGCTTGGCGCTCACATTTGAGTCTGATGTGAAGTTAAAATACTGAAACACAATTGCCAAGACCAAGAAGGAAATCCCCACAACAATTCCAAGCGACTCAGGTCTGCAAAACATTGAAGTATCAGAAAGTGCATCCAAAGGTATATGTGGTTTAAAACTAGCAAATATAGATATATCATAACAAAAAGTTAAGAAAACATCATGAGTTAAAAACAAATTCTTCACAGAAGTAAACATCCAAAAACAGAAAAGAAAGTGGGCCTTTTTATTTGCCACCTTATTTATATATGCCACCACAATAAAACTATCAACTATCTAATGTTGTTATTATTGGTTACATGAATTCAATAACTGCCTGGGTATATATCCCTAAAATATCATTCATAATATTTCTTTTAACGAATATCAAGTTTTGAAAATTACAAAAATATTGCCTGCAAGCCCAAAACAGAGGATCCCTACAAAAATTTCAAATAAAAGACAAAGGATAGTTACAAAAGAATATGGTCTGGTACTTCAGCGCGCCAAACCTCCTCCCAACACCCTTCTATCCTATCCCTTTAAAACCCTCCTGATTCCTGTTCCCCTAGGACTGCCTAAGAACTCATTCTCCATCACAATACCTGTTCAAAACCAAGCTAAGTGCAAAAATATCCAAAACTTGTCTTAAATCTTCTTGGAAAAATAGCATTTAAGAATGTGATCCATAACTTAGCTCAGATACTTATTTATGAAGAATAAACTATTTTATGCCCAAGACTACAGACCAAAACCTCCAGAAAAGATTCATGGTGTTAGTTCCTCATGTGCAACCAACCAATGAAAAAAATAGACCTTAGAGATGTTAACCTTCTAAATTTTGGGGTGGAAAAGGTGAGATAAGGGAGAGGAAGAAACAAGCAATTGAGATGAGAATGGCATACAAGAGTTGATCATAGATTCGAGATCAAATATGACTGGTGTTTCCAGTAAATATCTCTCCTCTCCAGAAATCTGTGGCCAATTTTGCCCTTTAAGAATTGACCTTACCCCTCAACTTTAGTGTACAACCTCCTCAAGAAACCAACTACTTCCTCTTACAACTCTGTATCTTTCACTATATCTTCCCCACCACATGATAATCCCAAAATGAGATCCTTCATTTTCCTTCTCAATGCCAAATAGTGAATGGGAAAAAAGAAAACCCTGCATTGTCATCCCTTTAGACAAGATAATTCACTCATTTGCAAGTAATGCTTCCCTCACATTACCATAATGCGAAAAGTTTCTGCTTCAATAATACTTTGGCAAGGATCTCCCTTTCTCCACTCAATCAAGAAATTCTACTTTCCAAAATCTAACTTCCTTATATCAAACTTTCCTTCTTTTTTTAATAGGAAACTACGCTTTCATTAAAAAATATGAAAGAATATTCAAGGACACACAAAAAAACAGCCCAACAAATGGAACTGAAAGAACTACAAAAAAGGACTTCAATCCAAAAGAACAAGACCTAATTGATAATTACAATAAACCTTAACCACCAAGACCCAAACCGAGGTATTAAACCCAATGACTCTTCATAACTCCTACACAAAATGTTCATTCCTTTAGAAACTCTATTAATTCTCTCAAGCCAAATCCTCCAAACAACAACAAAGAAGCAAGCTTGCCACATAAACTTTCCTTCTTGTTTTACTCCATTATTTCAAGTTTATTTTTTCTTTAATTCTTCTATTTCTCCATAAGTTTGTATTTAGATTTTAGCTACCTACTACGACGCAAACTTGCCAAACATTCTTCAATGTTCTTCAAAAGATCCAACTCTTGTGGCCCCTGATACACTGGTTGTCAAGAAAGAAACAAAAGATCCAACTCTTGTACCTGGCATCTACAAACTGGAAAAGAGATGGGCCATAACAAAAAAAAAAAAAAAGGAAAACAAAAGAAATCCCCGATTATAACATCAAACGAGAATGATTAACCACCATCCTTGCTTTTCTGGAAACTCTCAATTCTTTGACCTTAGCTTACAATTATTTAAAAACGACAAACCTTTCAAGCTTTGAACCTTGAACTTCTAACCTCTCTTGCCTCATCTTCTAAATGAAGACAACAAAGGTTCAGTTTAGTCATCAAGGACATCTTCGCCTCTATTTTGTCAATTTTGAGATTTCTTCTCTAGCTAAGATTCCACATCTAGATGAATCCCAATAAGTTGTAGATATGGAATCATATCCATAAGAGACCTTAGTAGGTAAGAGGCAATGAAGAAACCCCACACATCACTAAATAAGCCAAAATATTCAAGCTTATAGTAGCAAGCAATTAACCACAACCAAAGAACACTTGCTGCTTTTGCTTTTTCTAATGCCCCATTTGTTTCGCAGGGTTTTATGGGATTTAAGACAGACATTTAATATCCTTGTTTGTTTCACAGACTTTCAAATTTTAAAACCCAAGATATTATTATCCAGGGAACTTATCCTGCAAAATGGTGAGATTTTTATGTTTGGGAGATGAACAATGAAAATATAAACTAAATAATTAATAAAATAATATCAATTATTCATTAAAATTAATTTGATTAATTATCAAGTATATATATATATATATATTATTGAGACTTAATAAATTTCAAATACCTTCACAATTAATATTTTATGATATCTCAACTATTTAATATAAATTATGAATATTATAATTAATTTATACCAATTTATTTTTTAGTAATTAATTTAATTAGGTTTAATACATGTTTAATATAAAAGTATTTATTTATTTTTATTTTAATTGATTAAATAATTAATTTATATAACAATAAATTAAAAATGTTAAATTTAATTAATGACTACATCAATTGGTCTCTTACATTTAATAAAGTAATTATTTAATTTTGGTTTTATATACAAAATTGGTAAATGTAATACATATTTAACTTCCAGACATTAATTATCCTGCATATCCATGCATATCCAAACATAGTCATTAATTATCCTAGACATTTAAAACCCAGACATTCAAATCCAAGATATTTAATATCTATTCCCATGAAAGAATATTTGTGATCTAAACGGCTCCTTAGGAGAAAGAATGAACTCAAAAATCTAGAAAACTTTTATTTACTTAAACAAAGGAATCTTTCCTTCCAACACACACAGGTGGCAGGGCAGAGCAAAAAGATGGTATCATCCTTAATATCTTCCCCGAGAAAGCCTCAACTAGGCCTCTATCCGTCGCTACTAAGAACGACCACCAACCCTAGTAGAAGGAACAAAGGCAAGGGATTACTATCTTAAACACAAATTCTCCATTTAAACTCAAAGCCATTCTTCAACAAGGCTTTACCACACAAATGCTTATAGATATATTTGTGAATAGGAGTAGGAAGCCTTCTAGAGATCCATCTTAAAGGAAACATCTACTATCTTATGAGCCTTGTAGTTTTTTGACAGTTTTGTTGGCTATAAGAACCTCCAAAAGAATTTATCTCCCTGCCACAAAGGCTTCAATGATTCCTAAAGATCGTCCGAGACTACACCTTGACCTCACACATTCTAACAACTTAAAGCTTTTGCAATGATTTTGTATGAATTTTCCATTGCGTTAATCGCCTAAAACCGCTCACTCTAAAGCCTTCTGCTTTGCTGAATGTAGATCTTTCATGGCTGTAACTTTTGAGGCCCTCACATGAAATTCATCAAGAAGCTTGAAAAATCCTCCTTCATGACATCTCAACACTTCTAAAAGAAAGCCAACATGAGAGCATCATGACCAGACACCTTACCCCTTACATGAGGGTTTAAAAACCATCCTATTATATGTAAATCCAAAGCATCAATGAAGTGTTTAGTAACTAGAAAGAGGCATACAAGTCATAAGAGACACAACTTCTCTCAATATTCCACTCACTCATACTCCTCGTTCTCAGTAACAAGGGAGTAAATAAAACTTTTCACCTCTACTTAATTTAGCTATTCCACATAAAAAGAAGAAGCATTATAATCTTTTTTTCTTTTAACCCATTTCACTATTGTTTTTCTTAAGACTAATTTTTTTAAGAAAAAAACCAAACAAACAAAAAAACTGAAATTTGCCCTTTGTTTAAAAAATATCCCTATTTCTGCAAAAGTTACAATATTAACATTGACATATCATAAAAATTTCAAAATTACTCTTGGAGTAGAAAAACCATTAGAATAGTTTGAGAAAAGACGACATGTTTAATTGTCGTTCTTTCAAGACTAAATATGGGCAAGCATCTTACCCAGGACAACAATGTTTTGTCCAACATTCTAAAGGATTTCTATTCCAAAGGTAGTTTTAAAACATATATGAAATTTCAAGGACAACACTGCAACTTTAAAATAATAATAATAATAATAATAGGGCACCTTTAAAAAAGAAGTCAAAGTTCAAGCTTCAAGGTATTCTGTTTACAATATAGCCTTAAACTATCTTCCTCACAAAGAACTTAGAAAGGTCCATCCACCCTATAGACAATGAAAACCTATCTAATCCATAGCGCACCACCAAAAATCCAAAGTTAGACCAAATTAAACTATACAAACAATTCCAAAACTTAACTTAAACTAAAAGTTTACGCCGCATTCACAGAATTGATCAAGATTCGGAACGAGAAGTCACCCAGAAAGTTAAATCAAACTAAACAAAATATCTTGTTAGCAAAAAACCTTTTCATGTTCACAAAATGACTAAATCTAATAATAGTTATGAATAGAAATCACCTACACTTTGACAGCGCCTTGAGGAGTACCCCGCTTGTTGATATCATAGCCAAATAAATTACGTCTAATAACGTATCTGGAGGCAACGGGTATCATTCGCAGAGTGACAAAGAACCCAGCGAGACTGAGTCCGGCATTGATGATGATTGATCTTCTGAGCTCTAAATCGATCTTGTAGTAGTAGAAGATGAGGTACAGGTATGGGACAGAGAAAAAGAGAATGAGCTTGAAGACAAAACCTGATTTGGGTGGCGCAATGGGCGGATCATCCGTTATTGCGGATTTGCTATGGTGGGTTTTTTCAATTTCGTTGGGAGAAGGTTCTTTTACTGATGGGTTTGCAGAAGCTCTCTTACGAGCAGCCATGGCGGACGGTAATGAGTCCCTGCACTTCCCTATTCGCCTCTAAAATGCTAATCTAAGTTTTCTTTTTTCTTTTTTCTTTTGGGTTTTCTCATTTCTCATCTTTAATTTGGATTAAAAACATTTTGTGACATGTCTCTTGATTTTGTGTCATTGGACCAACCAAATAATGACAAGTCAGCAAGCTTGGCCTCTCAACTTCTGCCACGATGCATTGGTCCGAACTTGTAGGGTCAACCAATTTAGTATGGATTGTTTGTAACCCATTTGCTCTATCAGTTCCGTTGTGCCATTTATATTTGTCAAAAGAAATATTTTTTTTCAAAAAAAAAAAAAAAAAAAACAAAGAAAAAAGAAAGAGTTATGTTCCTTGGTTGAAAATTGTACTCAATTACGTCATGTTTGTACTATTAACTTCAAAGTTAGAAGTTCGACCCTTCTACCTCTTTTTTAATATAATACCTTTAAGAAAAATAGTACTTAAAATTTGGTTCTTCATTCACAAACGGTCTTCAATATGAAATATTAGTTTAAGGAAAAATAACAAATGTAAATAAGAAATTGTGTATAATAATTTAATAAATAACCAAAGCGAAATTTACCCTTTCTTGGTATTGAGTTTTCATCCAGGGGTTTGTTTTTCTTTTAATCTTTTTTTTTCTTCACTCAAAGATATGGAATTGCAACGAGATGAAACTTATAGCTTAAGGTCAAGGTACAATCAAAATACAAATATAATCAAAAGAATTAAGAGAAGAACAAATAAATAGAAATAGGAGTGTAAAAAAACCAAGTTGAATCGGTGGGACGAATTCAATTTGGGTCAATTTTATCAAAATTCAAAAAGTCGGTTCAATTCTCAGTTTACCCAAATCAAACCACTTGAAATTAGAGTTTCTTTCATTCTCGTTTTATTTATGGGCAGCCCATATCCCCTCCCACACTCTTGCCCACATAAGAAGAATAAGTAGTTTACTAAATAAGAAGAAGAAAAATTGAGATTGATCCAACCCAACCCACTTCAGATCCAAATTGAATTAGGTCGGTTTCATGTCTTGTCTGTACGAAATCGAATCGAATCGGGTCAGTTTTAAAGAAAATTTGACTCGACTAATTTACACTCCTACATAGAAAAAACACACACAATTAGAAAAATATCTCAAGGAGGTGAACTTATTTGAGTCCCCTCAATAAAAGCCCCAAGTCACCGAGAACAACAATGAAAAACTTCAGACCGCACAACCTGACTAACTATCTAAGGAGGATGCAAAGTAAATCCATGGACACAAAGATTACGTCCACACCAAATATGATATATAGCAACACACCATGTGACTCTCCAGACCGTATGTCTCAAACGATTGCCTACCCTAATCCAATTGAGCTCTACGTCCTAATAAGCAATCATGTGAGAACATGCTCCTCAGAAGAGCATGTCCTCCTAGATAGTCACGCTAACAAGGCAATCAAAGAATAAATGGTCTCTAGTCTCAACATCACCAGTGCACCAAACATATACTCTATAAACATCAAAACACCACCTACTGATAAGATCATGTGTCTATAATCTATTTTGAATAGCAAAGTCAAACATGAAAGCATGTATAGGAATATTACTCATTTATATTCAAACTTTTAAGAATAATTTTTAAAAGGTCCATGAGTACTTTTTTTTCCCTACTTTAAATGTTGGCATGATATTATAAATTTAAAATCATGATTAAAGAAGAAGAAGGAAGAAAAAAAAGAGGGAAGAGAGAGAAAATATAATTTTTTTAGGGGTAACAAGAAAAATAGCATTATTTAACTTTTCATTTGGACAATTAGCAAATCTACTTTCCATTTGTAAAAATAGAAAATCGGAATAAATAAATAATTTAAAAGTCCAAACTACTCCTACCACATAGATATAATTCTTGATAAGACAGAAAAAAAAAAAATTAGATACAATCTAATTATACCCACCCAAAACTACCAACACGCTTTTAAAACCCACTACACATTTATCTTCCCCAAAAACCAACCTTACACTCAACTTTTCCTCTTGTCATATTCTCTTCCCATGGAATTTCCTGCTTCCCCATCCTAACTTTTCCTCTTCCTAATCCTTCCATCTTCAAGCTTCTGCTCTTCCATAGGAGGTGCTCCGACCTTTATTAGGAGGTGCTCCGACTTTTCCATCTTCAAGCTTCTTCTCTTTGGGATCCATAGGTGCTCCGACAGTCAATAGGAGATGTTCCAGTCGTATACAGTGTTCAAACTGAACAAATTAATGGATTAAGATTTCGACAACAACTCTCTGTTTTTTAAATCTTCCACGCTAAAATAAAAGGTTCGACATACATACTCTTCACTACATGCGAGATTTTTTTTATATTCAAAATACTTTAATATTTGTTTTGATTTTTTCTTTTAAAAAATAAGATCCTGTCCAATTTTTAAGGGATCACCAACATAAAATATGGATCCATTTTAAAAACAATATCTTGTTTTTGTTATTAAAAGGGATGGTAAAAGAGAAGGCAAAACAGAATACGAGAAGTAGTGACCGATTGCGTGCTGCAGGGATAATTGGAAGAAAGTCCCAAAAAACTGAATCAGTCCACTCTTCAAGTAGTGACGAGGAGGTACATTTGTATTTTCAATAAGAAGGTTGTTTTATATATATTATATGCGATAGATTATAGAAACAATGTTATATAACCAAAGTGTAATTATTTAGTTGTAAGTTGTATAAATAGAACTATGAATTGATTGTTTGCATTGATATAGAGACCAAATACCACAATGGAAAGTCTTTCAGTTGAAAGAAATAGCTAGAAAAGACAAGCTAAGAAAAGAGAAAAGAGTAAAACGACCTTTAATGTTAGCGAAACACCTAAGAGGACAAAAACAAATTCAAAGGTAACTGAAGTTTCATACTTCTTCATATAACAATTGTTAAATAGATGCCTTGAAATCATATCTATGTTGTTTTACAAAATGTAAAAGCGCCAATAAAGGGTAAAAGAATCACAAGATTAAGTAACATCGACAAACATGAAGAAGATATTGAAGAGTAAAAGGTATGAAATAATAGA
Organism: Benincasa hispida; assembly: GCF_009727055.1. NCBI lineage: Eukaryota > Viridiplantae > Streptophyta > Magnoliopsida > Cucurbitales > Cucurbitaceae > Benincasa > Benincasa hispida. The sequence goes on from NC_052351.1 coordinate 56,000,384, forward strand.
GTTAGGCCATAATTATGTTCAAATTGAATCATTCTAATATGAAACTAACACAGAACGAGACAATAGAGGAAATAGAAAATCAAGAATACATAGAAGAATATGTTGAAAATGATAACAGTGAGGAGATTAAAGGGACATAAAAAAACCACGAAGAAATAACATCACAACCAGAAGACTCCCCATTGAAGAAAACAAATAAAAAAAAAAGGTAATGTTTTTCAAGTGAATTTATAAAATAGTCTGATGTATACAAAATTCTAATAGAATGTTAATCCTTGAAGGCATTTGTTAAAAAGGAAAATGGAAAAGGAAATAAGAAAAAATGGGAAGATCGAAAAGTTATTATAGATAAAGAAAGTAGTGAGGTTTGTATTAAAGGATCTCAAAAACGAGAATTCCATGAGTGGGTTTAGATCACTCCGATTTTCATAGTGACTGAAATATAAACGATATACATTCTAAAATAACAGTTATACATAATAAAACTCAACAACAGCATGCTCAGTATACAATAAAGCATAGAGAAGGGGTTCATTACCAGAGGAAGATAATCTTAGAATCTATGAACCCACAGCAGTGGAAGAATTCCACCGATCTACCAGCACCTCGGCGAGTCTCTCGTCTGATACTATACGATCCGAACGTATACGAACAAGAAGTCGAGGACAACACCACCAATAGGGAGACCCAGGTATCCTCGGCATCAAAAACCCAGAAAGTGGGCTCTGATGAGTTTGGTAGAAGACGGAGGAAAAGAAATTGTATAGATGACAAGCGTGCACGAGAAGAACTTCGCTATCGTATAGCGGGGACGCTTATCGTATAGTAAAACTACACGATCGTTTAGGAAAAACTAGACGTTCGTTTAGGAAACTGATGTACGATCGTTTAAGGAACGCGTGAATTAGACGATCGTTTAGACTGAGAATCTATCGTATAGGCTCTCGACGATCAGTCGGGTTTCTTTTGTACGACTGAATTAATTCACAAATTGAAAATGAAAAACAACTTGTATTCCGCCGATTACCTTAACCTTCGGTGCCCATGTTCCCACTTACAAAACATGAAAATTAGTTAATTAACAATAATTAATCAATTAATTTATTTAATAAATATAATCATATTATATTTATATCCTATAGTTTGATATCATATTATCTACTATAGTATTTTTCTATATTTTGATAAATCATATTTATATCTAATTTCCTCCAAAATAATGTATCTCATACATTTAGCCAATTATATCATATATAATTAGCCATTCCAATTATATCATATATAATTGTACTTCCTCTTGTCAATTTGAACATTTCAAATTAACCCAAACACTGGTTCTCGATTTTAACAAGCTACCCAGGTGACCTAATGGACCTGTGGCTCGAAGCTCTAACGGTACGTGAATAGCTGACTAAACTTTTTAGCCACGAGATTTACCATCTGTTAACTGTCAGTGATTCCACTAAAGACCAACAACTGAACTCTTCTTACCACAGATATATTTCTGTGTCCATTGGATATATTCAATCATGAATATGATGACCCTTCACAGATGCTCGTAAGTACAGTTGGGCCAATTTACCGTTTTGCCCCTGTAGTTACATCTCACTCCTTAAGTATCATTGATTCCTTTAATGAATAATACAACATAGTCCAACTACGTGTGAACACCTCTCGGGCCAAGAGAAGGTGTGTGGCGCCACATCGTTCAAGCTCCGGAATCAACCCTTAAGGGAGCCATCTATCTATTTACCCCTGCGTCGGGAAAGGAGTGAATTCCTTCTTGTGTAATTGAGTTCCCAGCTCCTAAATCAGATGTATCCCCAAAATGGTAGGTTTGAATTGGCGACTTGGCCACTCACACCTATACAAATCAAAAGACCGTTTCAATGGCAGGAGTTCCCAACTCACTCAGGATTGAGGTCATGTTACCTATGGTCATCCTAGTGAAGTGAAGTCTCTGTTATGAACGGTGTTATATAACGAGACTTAACACTCTATGGTCAGGTCTTATACCAACTCTTTGTATAGGACACCTCTGCTCGCATATCCCCAACATGAATGATCAGGATCAGATCATCTGTGGCAAGTCACAACACTTGTGACCATTCCACAAAGCGGGTCGCGTCTGTAGCATTACTAGGATAAGGTTTCCCTCCTATATCCATATACTACAGACCATTTTAGTTATCACTCAAGACATGATCCACTTGTATGTCACCACATACATGCTTAAGTCACATACAGATAACCAGGGATTTGATGTTTATTAGTTTGTGGTAAAGCAATTAAAACAAGTAAATGAGCAAAACAATAAGATGTGAAGTAAATATCATATATTAACAATCACAGGTGTTCGTATGTACTGTTTACAAACTACAGAACACGAGACTTTAGGGCATCAACCCCAATATGTACTACATACAATAATTTTTATTATAACTAACAATTTTGTTAATTGTATGTTGGAGGCCGAATATAAACTACAAATATGGTGTAATATGACTAGTTGGATGCAAATAAATTTAAGTTATGTTTCGATATGAGTAGTTATGATGAAATATAAGTAAGAATAACATAGCGTTGTTGTATGTTTTATGATGAAAACAATATAATTACACCTTAATTAATCTACCAAATTAACCATCCCCTATAATAAAACCAATGTATTGTTTAATGGTATATTTATCAAACCTCTAATAGAATATAATAACATTATAATATTATAACACAAGTGTTTATTATGGGTTTTTTTAGGATGCATTGTATTTAATGCCAAAATCAAAGTGAGATGAACCCATACAGATAAACCTACTAGGAAAATCAAAGGTAATTGAGGTACTCAAGGAGAGAATTTTAGGATCCCTTCTAGAAAAATTAAAGGAAACTCCATTTGGTCACTTCCTTGACTTCTCCATACCAAATCAGTCTTCCCAAGTGTTGGTGCACTTGATTCTGAGACAATGCAAGCCTAAATCTTCCTCACAATTAAATTTCTTAATAGGAGGGAAGGTGTTAAATTTTGACCTTTAGAGAATTTGTTCTAATTACAAGCTTAAATTGTGGACCTTTGCCTAACATAGATAGGGAGAAGATTAAAGGGGATGATCATATTAGAGACTTGTATTCTTAAGGAGAAAAGACAGTTATGAGAAGGTTTTTCAATCTAAGCTTTAAGGTTAGCAAGGGTGATTCCGATAGTGACCAATTAAAAATGGCCCAGCTATATATCCTGGAGAGTTTCTTTCTACCAAAACAAGATACTGTATATGTAGACATTAACCGTATCTTGATGGTGGATGATGAGGAGCTTTTTAGAAATTATCTTTGGGGTAGATTGGCCTTTGACCTTCTGGTTGATGTGATGCATAATGCCATATATGCTAAGTGTGCTATAGAATTAACATTAGGAGGGTAGCATGGCATACGAAGTCATACCTACCCTTAGTACTGGACAAAACTGCTTTGCAAGGAGAGTTAATATGAATCTTCCAAGAATAATAAATTGTGTTGCTGATAGCCAACCAAAATGGAAGGCACATGAAGAAGAAGGTTTTCGATTCACCAGAGGTAACATTTGTATAACAGTCTAAGTAATAAAATGTTTACTAATAGTTTTTGTCTCTTCATTATGTTTTGTAGCTCGAAATTTGTCCACTCTTAGCCACTCCTATAGAAATGAAAATTCCATGGTTTGAGCCATTCCTGGAAAAAGAGAAAAAGGTAATCCAAAAAGTTGAATTGGAACTTCAAAAGAAAAAACCAAAAACACATGTAGTGGACCTCACGATTAATAGAAGCCTAACAAATCAATAGAGATCGAACATATTACAGAGCAACTAGAGAGAATGGAGAAACATCAAGAGATGATAAATAAAAAAACCAATGAAAATCAACAGGTTGTGATGAAGAACCAAGACTCCTTGAGGCAACAAATGGTTGAATTCATGGATATACAAATGAATATGATATTGGAACAAATGAAAAAAACGAAGGAGCATAGATATACTTAAAATACCGGTGAAGTCTTTGTGGTACGTTCTATAATTACAATATAGTTATTTAATCCATACAAAAAGCTGAATAACGCTTACATACAAACAGGCGACATCTGAATTCACAAAGAAACTGGATAATATGGAAGATGATAAGGAGATAATCAAGACAATCCAAATCTTGACACAGCTTGTGGTGTTGAAAAATTAAAGCCAAAGAGAGATGATGAACATGAAGGAGATGGAGTAACAGGGAATAAAGAACGACAAACCATATTACCTAATATGGTAACCCAAAAATCGCAAGAATCTAAAGTGAAAGAACCAGAAAGGTCAAAGACAGAAGGGAGAGGAAACATATGCTACAAGGTAATAAAATACCAATGAACTGAACTTTATAGTTTAGATCCTAACAATACATGATATCTTGTGTACTGTTTATGACATGTAATAGTCTGTTGAAGATCCAGACGATATAATCGACAATGTTATACAGTCAATAGATGAGGAGGAGGTAATTGAAAGGTTGTCGAAACACGAGAAAGGAAACTCTATTATGAGGGTATAAAAAGATTTGGTTTAAACTGTATGGTTAAACATGTTACTAAATTAAAAATTAATAATTTTTTTTAATTTACCTACTGATAGGATGCAATTGTTAGACCATCAACCTATGCAACCAGTAGATTTTGTTTATCGATTGAGGTGCAATCCTCAATAGCCCACAATAATAAACAGGTAAAGTATAATGGAGCACTGTATTAAACTTGTAAACTTTGTACCCTACTAACATATAATTTCCATTTGTTGAAAATAAAAGGTCAAAAGAAGGTTGGATATAACTGACCCGAACTTGAAGTCAACACAAATCATCTTACGACATGTAAGATTCTATAATTAAAGTGTAATTGTATACAAATGATATTCTAGAAATAAATAATAATATTATATAAACTAAATTAATTATTTATTTTTCATAGTTGGGGACGACTATAGAATAATAGAGAAGGGAAGAGAGGAAATGGATCGACTGAGTGCAAAATCAGCCCCAATGAAGGATGCTACAAATACACCAATTACTGGTATATGCATTGATGCAATGAAGGGTAACATGCCACAAAAATCTAAAGAATATGTTGACGAGAATGGCCCATTCTGTTGGATTTTATGTCCTAAAACTCGTGGTTTATAAATTTATTTTGATAAATTCAATAAAGTTGTTATTGAAGTTTGATTCAATAAAATTATATTGAATATATGAATTGCTTATTTCGTTTTAAAAATAAATCCAATAAACTAAAAGATCCATGACTATTACATGAGTACTCGAACTTTACGTGGAGACATAAGTGTGATTGAGTTTGAGTAAATAGTTTAAATGATTTATAGTATATGAATAAGATTAGGTGCTGATAACACTATTGGATGCGGCCGATTCTGTAGTTGTTACAAGGAATTGTAAAATTGCGGATATATTTTACAATTTTTTCACTCTTCAGTTTTGTAAACTGTGATTTAATTTAATTTATTATAATTTATATGTTTTAATTTTTTTCTCTTTTCAAATTTATTGTAAATACACACTAATTCATCATTAGCAATTTTTTTTTTTTATTAACAAAAGATAATATTTTATGGTTTATGTCTTCATAGAAAAAATAATATTTGTTTGAAATAAAATTTGAAGTAAATAATAGCAAATCTGCAAAAGAACAATAAACTTTTAGGGTTTTCGTCTAGATAAAAAAAATTAATATTTTGGTTTAAATTAAAAATTAAAATTAAGAAATTAATAAAATCATTCTGAAAAATTAAAAAAAAAATAGAAAAATAATATGTTGTTTAAATTAAATTTTCACATTAATTAAATCATCCTATTAAAAATAAATAAATAAATAAATTTGTAAAATTTGAAGTAATAAATCTGCAAAAGAACAATAAGTTTTTAGATTTTCGTCTAGATAGAAAAATTAATATTTTGGTTTAAATTAAAAATTGAAATTAAGAGAATAAAAAGATCATTCTGAAAAATAAAAAAAATGATTATTACAAAATAAAAAAAACAGAAAAATAATATGTTGTTTAAATTAAATTTTAACATTAATTAAATCATCCCATTCAAAATAAATAAATAAAAAGTTTTGTACTAACATAAAAATATTTAAATAAAAATAGAAATTAAAATTTTTTTTTGTTTAAATTAAAGTTTAAAATTAAAAAGTTATCAAATCATCCAAATAAAAATAAAAATAATTCTTTTCAACTAAGAATGATTATCACAAAATTGTAAAAGATTTAAACAAAAGATTATTAATTATATTCATAGATTTAAATAGTTCTAAAATAGATCATCTTAAATTAACTCATAATTGAATATGTTTTCTAATTTGGAATAATCTTTATATTTGATTTATTAATAGATTTTAAAGATTTTAAAGTATCAAAACCTAAAATTTAAATTCAACAAACAAATTTAAATTCCAATCATATGTAAAAATTACAATTTTATAAACAAGTTTAATGGATTAAATAATAGATCTCTTTGATGCACCTTAAATTTTTCAAATATTTATTTTATTTAACTTTTAATAATGTATATTTTTTTTTTCAAATTCAACTAAGTATGTATTTTTAATCTTATGAAGCATGCGCAATGCAATACTCAACTAGTCTTTTTAAATTAAAAAAAAAACCCAAAAAATTTTAATTTCATAAACTTTTTTTTTTCTTAAAATAAAAAAGGGCAATAAATTGTTAAAAAAAATTACTTCAACAATTATTTCAAATCAAATAAATCAAACCTCCAAAGTTAATTTATAAAAAAGACTTCTTTACTTTAAAAATTTTAAAAAAAATTGCAAAAAATATTCATAAATATTTTAAATTAATAAACCAAAATTATTTTAGAAAACAATAACTTTTCCATGAGCAAAATTAGGGATTCAACAAATTAAATTCAAAATAAAGTTTTTTAATGACTTTTGACCATTCATAATTAGTGCATTATTTTTTTTAATAGTGACTAATGAACCATGAGATATTTAAAAGTCAAAATAAATTTTTTCTTTTTTTTTTTCCTTCATGAAGACCATTTTGTTTAAATCAATACGATAAAAATATAATTTTGTTTTTTTGAATGAGTGTTATGAGTTGCTAATATCTTTCTTGTATACAATAGATATTCTTGAACTCTTTATGGGTGTTTGGGCCCCCAACTTTAGTAATATGAAGTTGGCTATTATAGTCCATTCTATGTTTGAGACTCAAATTATCATATTATTATAATCTACCATTAACTTTAGTATTAAAATTTCTATTTATTATATTGTTTACTATTTCCTACTCATATGACTAAAATAGTCAACATCCCAACTACAAACTATTATAACTCACAGATTATAATAACCATCGACTATAATAACCAAATTAGTGCCACAAATATACCTCTTTTTATCTTTTATTCATAGACCATTTTACATCTTTTGATTGCCTAATCACATCATCTAAATCAATACTGATTACAACTCCATTTTCCTCCTCTCGTGAACAAAGTTGTTAGCTCTGTGTTACACACTAATAGTGACTGTTCCTAAACTTATTTACCTTCAAATTCTAAGTTTATTGTCTATAAATGATGTGTATTTATTGTACATGATGTCAAAAATAGAGAATCTAAAGAAAAATGAAGTTATCTTTAAGTTTTGATTTCAACTTTAATAGATTATGAAAAGTAGGGGGTGATCATCGGTTAGTCGGAATCATTTTTCCGACCAAAGCAACACCAAATCGACCATAATCAATTTGGGAAATGACTAAACCGCCCCGACTGTTGATTAGTAAAAAATTAACCGTCAGAACGGTTGGTCGGTTGGTCGATTTGGTCAATTTATTTTCTTTTTTCTTTTTTTTAAAAAATAATAAATTAATTAGAAAAATCCTATTTAATCATTTACTATTTAGTACTATTAGCTATTACTATTACAGTATTAAGTATAAGTTATATTTTGTTCTAAATTATTATCTTAATAAATAGAAAATTTCTAATACAAATTAACTATCAAAAGTCAACTAATTAAAAATTAGGTTTAGAAAAAATAATTTAAAGATTTAAAAAAATTGAAGTCGAGTAAAATAAGAAATGGAATAGTAAAAATAGAGGTAATTTAACTTTCAATTTTTTTTATGTCTAATTTTTTTTTTTCATTTTTCCCCCTCCATGGCTTCCTTCAAACTTCAACTATGTAAAAATTTATTATTTATTAACCTTCCTTTTTCTCCCTATGAATTTAGTTAATCAATTTGGACTGAATATTGCCTTATCAATCATGTTTATTTTTCTCTCTTAATTTTTTTTATTATGATTAAAAAATTAAGATACCATTTTAAATTTTAATACTTATGGAAGAGAGGTATTAAAATATTGATATGTTTTGATTTAACATAAAGCTAATATAAGAGTCGAGAGTGTCTTCTTCAATTTGTTTGCAATTTGTATTATCAAATATCAATTACATTGTTCATAGCCTCATATTACAACATAAAGAGTCACAATTCACAAATGTCAAATACAACCAAATTAGAACATAAAGTCATAAATAGTACGTCTCAAATACAACCAAATTACAACATAAACAACACGTTACAAATGTCAAATACACCCAAATTATAACATAAAGACATAAACAGTTCATCCCTCACAAATACAACCAAACTACAATATAAACATCAAACAGTACGTCACAAATATAACCAATCATTACAATTTACAAATCTTGGTCACAATCACAACATAAATAAATACAACCAAGGTAACTAGTAAGTCAATGATAAATGCTTAATCGATAAGTAACAACTTTGCAAAATCTAGAAGGTCTTCAATCTCTTTTTCATTATCCATAATCACTTTGAATCCTATATAATTAAGATTAAGAAGAGAAAGATAATTTCATTAAGATTTTAAACTAACATGTTACAACTATAAAATACAAATAATTAAAGTTTAAAGTTAGACAATTAAATAAATACCTTCTTCAAATAATGAAGCTTCTTCTAATTCATGCTAAACTTCAAGATCTATTGGACAAGAATTTAGCCAATTTTGAGTACAGATGAGAGCCTCTACTATTTTTGGAGCCAATGAATAATGTTATGAATCAACAACATGTCCTTTTGTACTAGAAGCCGAATCAAACGCTGCATTAGATAATAGCATCCGAGGTTGAGACAATTGGTGTATTAGTACTATTACCACTAAGCCCACTCCCACTCCCACTCCGAGTACTGATATACTCATGAAAGAGACATCTACAACATTGCTCCACTCCATTTCCCATAGATTTGGCAACCTATGGCCCAAAAAGTTTTTAAGACAAAAAGATACAAACCTTAGCTTTTTTCGAGGATCTAACATAATAGCAACATACAATAATAGATTATTTTTTTTTCATTTTTTCCCCAATACTTCTTAAATTTAGCCTTCCTACTATTGGCCATTCTAACTAGCATTGCATTTGCACTACCAACATGAAGGAATGATATATCATGCAATAGAAGACTACAGAATCAATAAGCACTTAAACTACATTTAATTTGAGTTTTAAGCATATTGTTCATATGATATTCATAAGAGGGTTGGAAACACATATTATCTTTGAAGATTTCTCCACGAATTCAGCTAAAATCCATCAAGATAGAGCTTGAAACTTCAAGAGGACTACCACCGAGATCTTCTCTACTATGCTTAAGCTGAAACATGTGGTGGAAACACTTAAATCAAGTTGAATTGATGAAGAACAAGTGAGGGAGGTATGTAGGTTTTTCAGGTTATCACTTCAGCATGTATAACTCAGAATCCTCAAACGATCTTCATGCATGGAGCTTCTATATAGGTAAAAATCATGCAAATGTATAGGGTTGCATTGTGAGCAGCTCCAGCTTGATGATTATCACAAAAATAAAATTGGAATTTGATGATATTCCATCAAACATGTTAGTGGGGTTTTCCCAAAAATGGAAAAGCCCATTAACCTAAAATGATTTCAATAATATTAATTTATTTTCCATTTTCGTTTAATTTCAATTAAATTAAATGTTTATAATTGTATCATAGACAATCAATCGAAAACTCTAAAATTTATTTTGAACATTTCAAATTCATAACCTTAATTTCATACATCAATACTCAATTTGTTATTCTAATTTAATGAGCTAATAGACGGACTTAATGGACTTACAGATCATAAGCTCCAATGATCTGTAATTAATTCGTTAATTGTAAAGACACACCAATATAGTTCGATAGTTGCATTCTCCTCATTGTAGATATATTTCTGTCCATATAAACCATAATCAGTAAGTCGATCATTCGCAAGTCGTTCATAATACAGCTGGGTCAAAATTACTGTTTTACTCTTGTAAATACATCTCGTTCCTTAAGTTTCCACTGACTCTCTAATGAACAATTCGATTTATAATACTACTTGTGAATCATGTCCTTCTCTATCATGAGAAGGCAGGGCCCCAATTGTTCAAAACCTGGAATCAGCACTTAAAAAAACAACCTGTCTGCTAACCCTAAAATTGGTAGGAGTGAATTCCATCTTGCAGAGCTATGTCCCCAGCTATCCATCCGGTCTTATCCCCAAAATGGAAGGCTTATTGAGCAGTGCCGTTGGACTACTCTCACACCCATGTAGATCAAAGGATAATCCCGAATAAACAAGAGTTTATAGCTAGCTCAGGATTAAGATCGAGTTATCCTAGGTTACTTAAGTATGAAATAGTCAGTTTTAATAGTAAACGGTCGTTATAAAGAAAGGTGACTATTTCATGGTCATGTCTATATGCAAACTCATTGCATAGGATGCCCCCACTCACATGTCTCTATATGAATGATCTGTGGATCACATCAATACAAATGGACCACATCCAATAGTGTTTCCAGAATGAGATACCCAATTTCATCCATATACTTATAGACTATTTAGGCTATATACTATTAACTTGATCTTGTTTATGTCACCATATAAAGTTAAAGTATTCATATTATAGCCATGGATATGTTTATTGGATTTTCATAATAGAATGCAAAATCAACAACTTTATTTAATGAGACACTCAATAATATTTTATTGATAAATAGAATATTTAACACAAAAATTTACGAACTGCGAGTTCTAGGACATTCCCAACAATCTCCCATTTGGACTAAAACTCCAGTGAGAACAAATATATACAATACAATGTTGAGAAACATAAAAGGAAAAATACAATAAACTAGGGCGTCTCTAATACCATAGATATTCTCCCACTTGTCCTAGATTATGTTGCTCGGAGTCCTAGTCCAACCAGGTGGCCCTCGAACACTTTAGCTGAGAGGGCCTTCGTAAATGGATCAACAAGGTTGTCTTCAGAGGTTATCTTCGTGACGATTACGTCTCCTTGGTGTACTATCTCTCTGATGAGATGGTACTTTCTCTCAATATGTTTTCCACGTTTGTGACTCCTTGGTTCTTTCGAGTTGGTAACAGCACCACTATTGTCATAACACAGTGTGATAGGTAGGTACATATCTAGAACTACTTCCAAGTCAGCCAAGAATTTGTGTAGCCATACTGCTTCTTTAGTGGCTTCACATGCGGCTATGTATTCTGCTTCCATTGTGGAGTCAACAATTCAACTTTGTCTAATGCTTCTCCAAACTATAGCTCCTCCATTGAGAATAAAAACTAATCCTGAAGTAGATTTCCTTGAATCCACGTTAGTCTGAAAATCAGAATCAGTGTATTCGATAAGGATCAAATCTTTAGGTCCATACACAAACATATAGCCCCTCGTTCTCCTTAGATACTTGAGGATATTTTTTATAGCAGTCCAATGACTGTGTCCTGGATTGGATTGGAACCTGCTGACAATTTCAACTGCAAATCATATGTCAGGGCGTGTACATAGCATTGTGTACATCAAACTCCCAACTACAGATGCGTATGGAATTTTTGTCATTTCCTCAACATCTTGAGGTGTCTTAGGACACTGTTCCTTTGACAAATTAATTCCATGTCTACAAGGTAACATACCTCTTTTGGAATCTTGCATATTATATCTTGACAACATCTTGTCAATATAGGATGCTTGAGATAGTGTTAGGGTTCTATTCTTTCGATTTCGAAAGTTCTCTATTCCTAGAACGTATTGAGTATCACCAAAATATTTCATTTGGAATTGTGTTGCTAACCATCTCTTTAAGTCAGCAAGGAAGCTTGTCTCATTCCCAATGAGCAAGATATCATCAACATAAAGAACTAAGAATGCTACAGTCTTGTTGACTATCTTCTTGTATACATAAGGTTCGTCAACATTCTGTTCAAAGCCATAAGATTTGATCACAGTATCAAACCTTATATGTTAGGATCTTGAAGCTTTTTTTAACCCATAAATGGATTGTTTAAGCTTACAAACTTTCTATTCCTGTTCTTGTTCGATGAACCCTTCTGGTTGATACATAGAAATACTTTCATCAAGATGGCCGTTCAGAAAAGTTGTCTTAACATCCATTTGCCATATTTCGTAATCATAGTATGTGACAATGGATAGAAGTATTCTAATCGATTTTATCATGCAACAGGAGAAAAGATTTCTTCATAATCAACCCCTTTCTTTTTAGGTAAAATCTTTTTCCACGAGTCTGGCTTTGTAAGTTTGCATCTTGCCAATTTGGTCTCGTTTTCTCTTGTAGATCCATTTGCAAACTATAGGTTTAATCCCATGTGGTTGATGTACAGGTTCCCAGACATAGTTGAAGTACATAGACTCCATTTCAACATCCATGGCTTTTATTCATTGTTCCCTGTCAACATCTTCCATTGTCTTTTTAAAGGTTAATGGATCCTCTAAACCATCATCATATATGATGTTTTGAGTTTCTATTAAACCCATATAGCATTCAGGTTGTTGAATAATTCTCCCACTACGTCAAGGCATACTCAACTCTTGAGATGGACGTGACGGGACAACAACAGTTGTTGATGGACCAGCTTGATCATCAACTCTTGTTGATGTTTCTGTAGCATTTTTGGTCATTTTTTACAATATTAGTTTACTGTGAGGTTGATGATATTTTATATGATCTTCTTCCAAGAATGTAGTATTTATCGATACAAATACTTTGTCTACTTAAGGATCATAAAACAATCCTCCTTTTGTTTCTTTAGGGTATCCTACAAAGAGGCATAACTTCGAACATGTTTCCAGTTTCTTAGGATTTTGCACCAATACATGTGTTGGACAACCCTAGATACGGAAATGAAGTAAACTAGTTTTGCATCCTTTCCATAATTCATACGGTGTTTCTGAAACACTTTTTGAAGAAACGACATTTAGAATAAATACTATAGTCTGTGTTACATACCCCCAAAAGGATTGAGGTAACTAGGCATAACTCATCATTGATCGGACCATGTCTAACAAGGTTCGATTTCTCCTTTCTATAACATCGTTTTGTTGTGGTGTTCTAGGTACTGTGAGCTGGGATTGAATTTCATGATCTACTAGATAGTTCTGGAATAGTGAATCCATATACTCATCACCTCGATCAGATTGAAGTGTTTTAATTATTTTAATTAAAAAATTTTCTGTCCCTGTCTTAAATTCTTTGAACTTTTCAAGAGTTTCAGACTTGTGACTGATTAAGTAAATGTAGCCATATCTCGAGTAATCATCAATAAAATTGACATAATACTAATAGCCTCCTCGTGCTTTTACACTCATCGAACCACATAGGTCTGAATGTATTAGCTTGAGAGGCTCTTTGGAACGAAGACCTTTGTCAGAAAAAGATCTTTTTGTCATATTTCCCTCAAGACATGATTCACATGGAGGTAAAGAACTATCTTCTAACTGACTTAGAAGATCGTTTTTTTACTAATCTCCCAATCTTGTTGAGATTAATGTGACCAAGTCTGAGGTGCCAAAGATAGGAGGAATTGGAGAAATTTTTCGTTTTTTATTTTCAGTCTCAGCCGTTTTAAACATCTCTATATTTAGAATGACTTTTGCTCCAGTTGGTTTTAATATGTACAAGTTATTTTTGAGTCTTGCAGAACAAATATGAATATCTCTTGAAAATACAAACACTTAATTAGATTCAAAAGATATTCTATATATATTTTTTAGTAGACAGAAAGTGGAGATTAAATTTCTTTTCATCTTAGGTACATAATACATATTCCTAAGTAAGATAAAAGACTCTTCAAAAAATAGCTTGACATCTCCTACAACATGAGCTGAAATGACTTCACCCATTCCCACCTTGAAAGTCATTTCCTGTTCAGAAAGTTCTCTCCAAGAACTAGTTTCCTATAGAAAAGTGCAAACATGATTAGTGGCGCTTGAATCTAATATCCAGGTTAGGTGAGTATTCTCCACTAGACATGTTTCAACTACTAGTAAATTTGATTTACCTTGTTTCTCCTTTTCCGCTTTCTTTTCAGCCAAATACTTTAGGTAGTTACGCTTTCAGTGCCCATCCTCTCCGCAATGGAAACACTTTCTTTTAAGAGTCTTGTTTTTATTTTTGTTTTTTTTAGCAGTGGTTTTCTTATTCCCTTTACCCGTCTTCTTCATTTGTACAAATTTATCTTTTGAAAAAGAAGGAACAAACTTCTTGTTATCAGTGGGTCTTGTTCCAGACGTCGACCCCTTAAAAAACTTCTTAGATTTAGAAATAATATTTACTTCTTTTTCCTTAAGTTTCATCATAGACTGATATGTCTGTAACTTGTTCAACAACGTGGTCAAATTATAAGTAATTTTGTTCATAACAGTATTGGTTCTGAAAGACAGATAACTCCCCAGGAGAGATTCCAATGACTTATCTCATTTATTATCATCCCATGAGCCTCAACAATATTAAAGTGGACCATCATATTGAGAACATATTCTCTAACATTGGAACCATCTTTCATGCGAGTACTGTAGACATACTTTATGGCTTGATGTCGAACAGAGGATGATGGTTACCTGAACATCTCCTGAAGCGATGCCATTATCTCATGGGCGGTGGGCATTACCTCATGTTTTTTTATTAAGTATATTAGATATACTTACTAAGATGTAGGCCCGAGCTTTTTCATTAGCCCTAATCCACCGATCATAGATGTTTCGAACATTTCGGTTTGTTGTTGCATTGGGAACCGAAGGACATTCCTCCATCAACACAAACCTCAAATCATCCACAACTAATATTGTATTGATGTTGTATTTTCAGTTTGAATATCCTTCACCGTTAAACTTATCGGAAGCTAGCAGTTGTATAATTGAATTCAACATTGATGAAAAATTTAAACAAATTCTATTAAAATTTATGCATCTAAATCTAATTTTAGCAAAATAATAAAGTACCCAATAAATCTTTATTTATTTGCAACGATACTTTAGTGATTTAGAACAATTGCTACCGAGGGGCAGTAAATAATTCCTTCATTTAAGAAAGACAATTCTTGACCAAATACTATATCAGAATAACTCTTTACTCCTATAGTTCTTATGGTTATCAATTTTTGTCAAGATATTTACTAATAATTAGTAATTCTTGTAAGTGTGACCCACTATTTTCAGATCTTATAGAACGGTATGAATATGCCTCCGAAATGGAAGACAATACCTAAGACGGAACTATAAGACCCTATTCATTTACTGAAGCATGGGTTGTTCTGAATCCTATGTTATAACCCTCTGAGGGAATCGCCGTGGTTAATGACTAGCTAGTGCCGTCTACGACAACAGCTGCAACATAGAAATCTCACGGTTCAAACTAATGGAGGAGACTGCAGGACAATGTTGACACATTTCCTTCACCCACTTACTATGAACTACTTCCCCCATTCACCTTATTATTGAACCATGCAAACACTTTTCGAATTGAGTAGTCGCGGTAAAAGCGACATGAAGTCAAGCATGGATCTCACGGTGTGAACTCTTGAGGACGTGAGAGCTAATAACTATACATCGAATATATTATTTATCTCCTACTAAAGTGTTCTAAATGTTTGGGTATTTATTTACTTAGGTTAAAACGGCTAACTTTTAAACAACCTAAGTCTATATTATTATTATCCAAGTATAACATTTATATTTGGATATAACCCTATGATGTCTAAGTGTTTAAACAAGTTTTAAACCTCACAATGCTCACACAAGCTCATAAAATCAGTTAACAACGCTCAATCTTTCGGTCATAATCCCCAGGTAGGAGGTGTTACGTAAACCGTTAACTTAAGTACCCCCAACCTTAGATAGGTTTATGAACCAATTTGAGTTTGTAACTAAATTTTATAAGGTAACAATCTATTTTAATGGTTAAAACTAGTTGTTAACCTAAGTGAGCATGTTGTATATCTTTGTTATGGATTTTAAAGTCTAATTACATTTTATAACAACTTACAAAAATTAGACATGCTAAACATCCACAACATTCATTAAAGGCATTTAATATAACATTTACATTAAAAGAAACCCTGTACATGCATACTATATATTATAACAATTTATAACATACTTTCAATGCATGTAACATGCTTCCTACAATGGGATTTTAAATCTACATGGCATACTGTATGCAAATACAAGATTTATTTAATTATAACATACATCACATACATAAACAATTAAACACATACTGATACAGTATTTAGTTTTGGCATTTTTAAGTAAACAAAAGCCTATGTATTACAAAAAATAGTTGACAGCTCCAAACCACTTCTTGACCGCTTCGAACAGCTCCAAACCGGACCCAAAAATGCTTGAACCGAACGTGAACCACCTGAACCGGGACAATCAAAACAATTTTGAAAATGAACCAGGTCAAGTTTGAAGAAAACCGGTCAAACCAATCAATCTTCTTAAACCGGTTCAAGAATCTCGCTTGGATTGAAATCTTGCTCAAACTTGATCTCTCGCTGTTGGTTGAAATCTCGTTCAAAACTTGATCTCTCGCTGGCTCATTGAAATTTCGCTCGAACCATCAGAGTCTCGCTCCTGGCTTGAAATCTCATTCGAACCTAATTCAAATTCTCATTAGAACTTGAAATCTCGCTAGGACTTCCATCAAAATCTCGCTCGGACTTGAAATCTTGCTCAAACTTGATTCAAAATCTCATTTGAACTTGAAATCTCACTCGAAATTCCAACAGAATCTCGCTCGAGCTAGAAATCTCGCTCAAGCTTGATTTAAAATCTCGCTATTACTGGAAATCTCATCTGAACGTGGTCTAATCTCGCTGGAAATTCAAACAGTAGTTAAAGAACTGGAAATCTACAACTCGACCTTCTTCACTTCTTTCTTCAATTACATCTTAATTTCAACTTCTAATGACTCCATATGAATTAAGAATCTTAAATACACAATAAGACCTGTCAAACAAGAGTCAATTACAAGAAAAACAACATAATTGAAAGGATTCAAATGCCAAAACACTAAAAAACCATATCAGCATACTATTTCATGCCTTTGATGAAAAAAACACCCACCAAACTTAAATTAACAATAGTTAAGCGCTTAAATTATGCCTTGACCAACTGAAGGAATGGTATATCATACAACGGAAGACTATAGAATAAATAAGCACTTAAACTACATTTAATTTGAGTTTTAAGCATGCTGTTCATATGATATTCATAAGAGGGTTTGAAACACATATTACCTTTGAAGATTTCTCTATGAATTCAGCTAAAATCCACCAAGATAGAGCTTGAAACTTCAAGAGGACTACCACTGAGATCTTCTCTACTATGCTCAAGCTGGAATGTGTGGTGGAAACACTTAAAACAAGTTGAATTGATGAAGAACAAGTGAGGGAGGTATGTAGGGTTTTCAGGTTATCACTTCAGCAAGTATAACTTAGAATCCTCAAATGATCTTCATGCATGGAGCTTCTATATAGGTAAAAATCATGCAAATGTATAGGGTTGCATGATGGGTAGCTCCAGCTTGATGATCATCACCAAAATCAAATTGGAATTTGATGATATTCCATCAAACATGTTAGTGGGTTTTTTCCAAAAACGGAAAAACCCATTAACCTAAAATGATTTAAAAAATCATTTTATTTAAATTAATTTTATAAAATTAATTCAAATTAATTAATTTAAATAAAACTAATTTTAATTGATTTTTTAATTAAAATAATATTAATTTAATATCTAGACATTAAATTAATAAAATATCAATATCACCAATAGATAAATTTTATATTTAAATCATATTTTAAATATTAATTGATTTTCCATTTTCGTTTAATTTCAATTTAATTAAATGTTTATAATTGTATCATATACAATCAATCGAAAACCCTAAAATTGATTTTGAACATTTCAAATTCATTACCTTAATTTCATACATCAATACTCAATTTGTTATTCCAATTTAATGGGCTAGTAGAAGGACCTAATAGACCTATAGATCATGAGCTCCAACGATTTGTGATTAATTCGTTAAAACTCTTTAATCGAATTAATTACTATTCGTTAACTATAAAGACACAGCACTATAGCTTGATAGTTGCATTCTCCTCACTGTAGATATATTTCTGTCTATATAAACCATAATCAGTAAGTTGATCTTTCGCAGGTTGTTCTAATTACAAATGGGTTAAAATTACTATTTTACCCTTATAAATACATCTCATTTCTTAAGTTCCCACTAACTCTTTAATGAACAATTCGATTGATAATACTACTTATGAATCATGTCCTTCTCTATCATGAGAAGATGGGGCCCCGATTGTTCAAGACCTGGAATCAACACTTAGAACAACCTATCTGCTAACTCTAAATGGGTAGGAGTGAATTTCATCTTGCAGATCTATGTCCCCAGCTATCCATCCGGTCTTATCCCAAAAATGGAAAGCTTATTGAGCAATGTTATTAGACTACTCTCACCCATGTAGATCAAAGGATAATCTCGAATAAACAGGAGTTCATAGCTAGCTCAGGATTAATCGAGTTATCCTAGGTTACTTAAGTATGAAATAGTCTGTTTTAATAGTAAACGGTCGTTATAAAGAAAGGTGACTATTTCGTGGTCATGTCTATATGCAGACTCATTGTATAGAATGCCCCACTCACATGTCTCTACATGAATGACCTGTGGATCACATCATTTGTATTATCTATACAAAATAGACCGCATTCAATAGTGTTACCAGGATGAGATACCCAATTTCATCCATATATTTATAGACCATTTAGGCTATATACTATTAACTTATCTTGTTTATGTCACCATATAAAGTTAAAGTATTCATACTATAGCCATGGATATATTTATTGGATTTTCATAACAGAATGCAAAATCAACAACTTTATTTAATAAGACACTCAATAATATTTTATTGATAAATAGAATATTTAACACAAAAATTTACGAATTGCGAGTTCTAGGACATTCCCAACGCAACTTTCAAACATATACAATTCTAAACCATTGTAATCTTATGAAAAACCATATTTGAAGTGGTGTACAAAGAGCTTGAAATTTTCAACGTCACATCATAAAGACTTTTAAAAACCTAATCAACATCTTAGTATTTGTCCAATCTTTTTTATTTGGTGACAAATCATGTTTATAAGAAGCATCTTCATCTTCTAATTTATCAAATATCTTTTCAAACTTAACAGCTACCTCAAGCATTAAATATGCAAAGTTCCATTTAGTGGGAATATCAAGACACACGTAACTCTTACAAGAATTTTTTTTTTAATTTAAATGCACTTTTTAAATTTCAAAAAACATACAAGAGAAGATCTTATAAATCGTACAATATATCGAATCCTATTAATGCAATCATTATGTTCCTTAAGAACATCACATATTATAAGATTTAATATATGAGCACAACAATGAAGATGTAGAAATTCTCCACCAAACAATAATCCCTTATTAAATCTCTTTAGAAGATAAACAATCACAGTGTCATTTGAACTTGCATTATCAACCGTCAAGGTCATTACCTTTTCAATGCCCTATTCCTTCAAATTCTTTTCAATGGTTTTACCAATAGTATCACCTTTATGATTCTTAATTAGACAAAAGTAAGTATCTTTTTATGTAATCTCCAATCAAAGTCTATGAAATGGGTAGTTAGTACCATGTAATTTATATTTTGTCCCGATGTCCAATACCCATAGTAAAAGAGACTCTATACTTCTTCTTCAAAAACATGTCTTTCAAATGTTTTTTCTCATTAACATACAACTTAAGTACATCTCTAGCCACAATAAACTGATAAAGAACAACAAATCTAGGTTGACTTGCATAGGTTAATTTATCGACAAATTTTTTAAATCCTTTACCCTCTACAAACTTAGATGGAAATTCGTCTACAATTACCATTTCTATAATGACCTGACTCCTTAGGATTTAAACTAGGTCGTTACTATAGACATGCATGCATACATCTTTTCATGACTTAGTAAAACCAAATAAATAACATAAATTAAATAACTTTATTAAAACTAAATAGCTTAAATTCATTTAGCATGGTACCTTTAAAACCATAATACAAATTAGAAAATTCTTTTAAAAATTCTAAAGCATAAATACTAAAACTTCGAGTCCGAACATCAAGACTAGAATTTTCTAAACATAAAATCTTGAAAACATGAGAGGAAGCACATGACTGATCTCAGTGGCTCTATCATGGATTTGGCTTGTCATTTGTCTGCATGCTCTTACCCTTACCTGAAAAATAAATATGAGGAAGAATGAGTATAAAATACTTAGTAAGTAACCCTACTACTGGAGTCAGGCTAAGCATCTATCTTCTAAATGCCACTCTCTAGTGGGACATGCATATACCTCTACTTTCTATGGGATGATAACTAGTGAATAGTTGAACCCACTCTACCGTAGATTAGGTGTACCCACAACCTCTGGTGAATCCCAAAGGAAACATAAATCTCTGGTGAAGTCCTGAAGGAAATCACTACCACTGGTGAATCTTGAGAGAAACACGAATCTCTGGTGGGTCTCAAAGGAAACACGGAACCTTTGGTGAATCTCGAAGGAAACACAAACCTCTAGTGAATCCCAAAGAAAACACAAACCTCTGGTGAAATTCCGAAGGAGATCATCATTTCTGGTGGGTATCTAAGCACGAGTAGGGGTAAGTATCACTATCATAAACATAACGTTCATCAAAACATAGTCCCACAAATATGTAAATACATATCATCATGCTCATTATTCATCTAGCAAATCATATAAACAAAATAATTTACATGCTTGCACTCATAACATTCTTAAAACATAATCAAGTTCAACTTATTTATCCTCATGCATTTAGATTCAAAAAGTCTTAGAATCCTCAGAATTATTCTTAAATTTATTGCCTGGTACAAGGGTAGTTTCAGTAGTAAGATTACTTACCTCCGATTTGGTCAATAATATTAGTCCACGAAATTAATATTCTTTAAAACCTTTGGAAAACTTGAATCAATCTTATAACATAAATCACTGAGGAAGTGATGAGGGGAGCTACAATAAGAAAATGCTGACGATGACGACCATGAGAAAGCACGGAGGGGAGGCTAACAAAATGAAGAACGCCGGAGCGAGGAGGCGATGCGTGCGAGCGACAACATGAAGTTTGAACTCTGAAGAGAACGAAAACCTTAAGAAGAGCGAGAAGGCGAGGTGCGATTTGATCTGAGATTTATGTTTTCAATATATTAATATATTTTTTTATTTAAAAAAACTAAAACACATTAGTCGGTCTGTCAGTCAGTTCTCGACTTAAAAATCGGTCCAAGTTTTCCTAAACCGACACAGTCCGCTTCTTCACCATTTCTGACCGACCGACTTCATTTCAATCGCTTAGTTTTTCGGCCTGCCATATTCATCCCTAATGAAAAGAGTCATTTTTGGAGAAAAATAATGTCTTTCTCTGGTTTTGCGAAGGAAATTTACAATATATGTATGTATGTATATATAAATTGCAATTGGATACCAATTTCAATTCAAGCAATGCAGAGAAACATAGAGACACCTCAGAGATGGGAAGATGCAATGCAAGGCTGTGACTCTTAGAAGCGGTGTAAAATATGATGAGCCTAACATA
The DNA here is from genome assembly GCF_009727055.1 of Benincasa hispida. NCBI lineage: Eukaryota > Viridiplantae > Streptophyta > Magnoliopsida > Cucurbitales > Cucurbitaceae > Benincasa > Benincasa hispida. Next base: position 56,022,492 of record NC_052351.1, read on the forward strand.
TCCAACAAAGGTGAAAAATAATTCACCTCAAGATATAGTGAAGGATTCCTAGGAAACAAAGGAAGACAAAGAAGTAAAGGTGTCACAAGAAAAGCTACATGACTATAAATGAAAAAAGGAAATGAAGGAAGTCTGGCCTCAAATATGGAAAAAAATAATGAATGTCAAAAGTGATCACTTCTCCAAAGAAGAAGGATAACTGGTATTAAAATTTCAGACCACTAGCCCCCTATCCTAAAAGATACAAATAAGCGAGTCAGGATTCAAAATTTAAGATTTTTTTCACATCTTAAAACAACTCCTCATTAATAGCTCATTGGTTGAGGCCTTTGCACAAGTCCTTAACTGAGTGGAGTTTTTTAAGAACATCTTGGCTAAGAAGAGAAGATCACTACCATAGTACAAAATAGTTCCATTAACAAAGTGTTGTAGTGCATTGGTGGTTGGCAAGGTCTCACCTAAACTCGAAGGCCCAAGGAGCTTCACCATCCAGTGCTCAATTGGAGTGGTCTGAGTAGTCGATTTAATATACCTACAATTTTGGGAATTTGACTAAATAGGAAGTTGGGAGGGTAAGATGAAACCCACTCCTTCCCATATAGGGGAAAGTATATGAGTAGTTCTTTTAAGTGTTGATTTCGAAACTTGAACAATAGAACTTCACTTTTTCACTAGTCCAAGAGGGACTTGGTTTATGGTTGGATCATAAACAAATTGTTCATCAGAGGATCAATGATACTTAAGGAAAAAGAGATAACTATAGGGGTAAAACGAACATTTGACCTAGTTGTAATTACAAACAACTTGTGAAGGATCGATTTACTTGTAATGATTATATCCATTAAATTTGTCCTATAGTGCATAAGAGGATTACTATAGAACTATAGTGATATGTCTTAAAGTTAATGAATGAATATTGATTAATTAAAGAGTTTAGTTAATTAATTTTACATCATTGAAACTTATATTTTATAGGTTCCTAAGGTTTTCTTGCTAGCTCATAACGGACAAATAAGGATCAACTAATATTGAAAGAAAATTTGAAATGTTCAAATTAATATGTTAATTGAGGAATTATATTTATTTTATTAAATACAATTAATATCCTATATAAGTATTAATGTATTAAGATATATTATTATATTTAATATGAATAAAATTCAAATAAGAAATATATAATTTGGGAGGATTAAATTATTTGAATAGATGCAAATAATTAATGTTTTTATTTTTTATTTTTTTTTGAGATATTAAAATAATAATATTTGATTAGGTTACCCTAATGAGGTTTCTATAAATAGGACCTTATAGAGTTGGAGAAACAAGAATCATACATTTTGAAATCACACACAATAAAAAGTCTCTGCAGACTACCCTACTCCTAAGAGAAATCACAGGTGAAAGTTCTTTCAAGGAGGTTGACCTTATGGCGATGATTACAATTGAAGAAGGTGATGGAATTCTTGGTGACACGTACTACAAAGATAATATTTGCCAAACATTCTCTTTGATCTTGTTTAATTCTAAATAAATCAAATAAACTCCTAAAACTTCTGCTGCGGGATTGAAGAGTTCAATCTCTTCTAGGCTGGCCATTTGAGAATAGTTTTTCATAAGGACCGACCTGAGAATTGAATTGATCAAGCTTGGCTTTTGAATTTCAAACGGAAAGTTGCAAAAGTATATTGTTTTAGTTCACATGAATATTTTAATCCTCTAATTTATTGTTTCAGGCTAAGAAAAGATAAAGTGAGAGTGGGTAGAAAAATAAAATAAAGGTTGCTTTAAAGGATAATATGGCCACAATTTTTTTCATGTTTCACTCATAAACTTCCTTTTCACTCAAAATTCGCAGTATTTTTTTCAAGGGGTGTTTGACAATCCAAGGAGAGTTGAATTGAGTTGTTATTTTTTATCAACTCAATGTTTGACAATCAACTTTAAATGTTGGTAGGGTTGAGTTGGTTATTTTACCAACCCACCCTACTTAAGTTGACGGTTTACGTTAAAATTCAAATATAAACGTTAGATAAAATCATACAGACTTGGGTTGTTTAAAATTAGTCTGAATATACTTAAGTAAAAGAATACCCAAATATTTAGAACACTTAACTGAGAAATTAACAATATATTCAATATATTGTTTTTAGCTCTCACGTCCCCAAGAGTTCACACCGTGAGATCCATGCTTAGCTTCGTGTTACTTTTACTGTGACTGCTCCATTCGAAAAGTACTTGCATGAGTCAATAACAAGGTGAAATGGGGAAGTAGTTCATAATAAGTGGGTGAAGAAAATGTGTCAACATATCCTACGGTCTCGTCCATTAGTTTGAACTGTGAGATTCCTATGTTGCATCTGCTATCATTTTCAGGTAGCACTAGCTAATCGTTAACCGCGACGATCCGTTGGAGGGTTGTAACATAGGATTCGGAATAACCCAAGCTTCATAAATGAATATGATTTTATAGTTCTATCTTGAACATTGTCTTCCAATTCAGGGGCATGTTCATATCGTTCTATAAGTTTTGAAAATGGCGGGCCACACTTACAAGAGTTACTAAATGTCAGTAAAAGTTCTTGATCGAAAATGGTAACCAAAAACTATAAGAATAAGAGTTATTCTAGATATAGTATTTGGTCAAGATTGTCTTGCTTCAATGAAAGAATATTTGATTGCCCCTCGGTAGCATCTATTCTAACTCACTAAAGTATCGCTGCAAATAAATAAAGAAATATGGGTACTTTATTACTTTTTGCTAAAATTGGATTTAAATGCATAAATTTAATAGAATTTATTTATTTTTTAGTAATGTCAAACTCGATTATACAACTTCTTGCTTCCGACAAATTTAATGGTGAAGGTTACTCTAATTGGAAATCGGGTTAACGACCTGAGGTTTGTTTTAACGGAGGAATGTCCTCCTCTTCCTGGTTCAAATACTAACTGAAATCTTCGGGAAGTTTATGATAGATGGGTAAGGGCTAATGAGAAGGTGAGAGCCTACATCTTGGCGAGCATATTCGATGTCCTCAATAAGAAACATGAAGTCATGCCCACTACTCGTGAGATTATGGCGTCATTGCAGGAAATGTTTGGCAACCGTCATCTTCAATACGACATGAGACTATAAAATATATTTATAATTCAAGCATGAAAGATGGAACCAATGTTAGGGAGCATGTCTTGGACATAATGGTCCATTTTAACGTCGCAGAAGCTTATGGTGCTATCATAGATGAGACTAGTCAAGTTAGAAAAAACAAGGTAAATTAGGTTTACTTGTAATTGAAACATGCTTAGTGGAAAGTTCTCAATTAACCTGGATTTTGGATTCAGGCGCTACTAACCATGTTTGCACTTTTCTACAGGAAACTCGTTCTCAGACTCAACTCTCAGAAGATGAAATGACTTCAAGGTTGGAACAGGAGAAGTCATTTTAGTTGAAGCAGTAGGAGACATCAAGTTATATTTTGGAGAATCTTTCATTTCGTTAAAAAATGTATATTATGTACCCAAAATGAAAAGAAACTTGATCTCCATATCTTGTCTATTAGAAAATATGTATAAAGTATCTTTTGAAATCAATGAAGTGTTCATATTTTCAAGAGGTGACTATATTTATTTTGCTAGACTTGAAAATAACTTGTATGTATTAAAATCAACTGAAGCAAAAACCATTTTAATATAGAGATGTTTAAAACGACAGAGACTCAAAATGAAAAATGAAAATTTTCTACTAATGCTTATCTTTGGCACCTTAGACTTAGTCACATAACTCTCAACAGGATTAAGAGATTAGTTAAAAATGATCATCTAAATCAAAGAAGACATTTCTTTACCTTCGTGTGAATCGTGTCTTGAACGAAAAATGACTAAAATATCTTTTTTTGGAAAAGGTCTTCATGCCAAAGAACCCTTAAAACTTATACATTCAGACCTTTGTGGTCCGTTGAAGGTAAAAGCTCAAGGTGGATATGAATATTTCATCAATTTTGTTGATGACTATTCAAGATATGACTATATTTACTTAATGAGTCACATGTCTAAAACTCTCGAAAAGTTCAGAGAATTTAAGACGGAGGTTGAAAACTTATCAAGTAAAAGAATTAAAACACTTCAATTAGATTGAGGCGGTGAGTATATGGATTTACAATTCCAAAACTATTTAGTAGATCATGGAATTCAATCCCAACTCACAACACCTAGTATACCACAACAAAATGATGTTACAGAAAGGAGAAATCGAACCTTGTTAGACATAGTTCATTTGATGATGAGTTATGTTCAATTACCTCAGTCCTTTTGGGGGTATGTTATACAAACTGTCGTATATATTCTGAATATGGTTCCCTCAAAAAGTGCTTCAAAAACACCGTATGAGGATGTAAAAGTAGTTTACATCACTTTGGAATCTGGGGATGCCCGACACATTGGTGCAAAACCCTAAGAAATTGGAACGACGTTCAAAATTATGCCTATTTGTAAGACCCTAAAGAAACAAAAAAGGTGGATTGTTCTATGATGCCCAAGAAGATAAAGTATTTGTATCGAAAAATGCTAAATTTTTGGAAGAATATCATATTAGAAATCATCAACCTCGTAGTAAACTCGTATTGAATGAAATGACCAAAGATATTACAGATAAATCGACAAAAGTTGTTAATCAAGCTGGTCCATCAACAACAGTTGTTATCCCATCACAACCTTCTCGAGAGTTAAGAATGCTTCGACATAGTGGGAGGGTTTTTCATCAGCCTGAATGCTACATGGGTTTAACAGAAACTCAGAACATCATACCTGATGATGGCCTAGAGGATCCATTAACCTTTAAACAGGCAATGGATGATGTTGATAGGGAACAATGGATAAAAACCATAGACGTGGAAATGGAGTCAATGTACTTCAATTCTGTCTGGGAACTTGTAGATCAACCATATGGGGTTAAACCTATAGGTTGTAAATGGATCTACAAGAGAAAGCGAGACTAAACTAACAAGGTACAAACCTATAAAGCCAGACTTGTGGCAAAAGGTTTTACTCAAAGAGAGGGAGTTGACTATGAAGAAACCTTCTCTCCTGTTGCCATGATAAATCAATTAGAATACTTTTATTCATTGCCGCATATTATGACTATGAAAATGAAAAATGGATGTCAATACAACTTTTTTGAACGACCATCTTGATGAAAGTATTTTTCATGTCTCAACTAGAAGGGTTCATTAAACAAGGTAAAAAAACAAAAGGTTTATAAGCTTAAAAGATCCATTTATGGGTTAAAACAAGCTTCTAGATCCTGGAATATAAGATTTGACACTGCGATCAAGTCTTATGGCTTTGAACAGAATGTTGACGAACCTTGTGTATACAAGAAAATAGTTAACAAAACTGTAGCTTTCCTGGTCATTTATGTTGATGATATCTTGCTCATTGGGAATGAGACAAGTTTCCTTGCTGATGCAAAGAGATGGTTAGCATCACAATTCCAAATGAAAGATTTGGAAAATTCTCAATACGTTTTTGGGATCCAAATTTTTCAGAATTACAAGAACAGAACCCTAGCATTATCTTAATCATCTTATATTGACAAGATGTTGTCAAGGTATAATATGCAAAATTCCAAAAAGGGTAGTTACCTTTTAGACATGGAATCCATTTGTCAAAGGAACAGTGTCCTAAGATGCCTCAAGAAGTTGAGGAAATGAAAAGAATTCCATATACTTCAGCAATTGGGAGTCTGATGTATGCTATGTTGTGTACATGCCCTGACATAAACTTTGCAATAGGAATCGTCAGCAGGTTCCAATCTAACCTTGGACACATTCATTGGATTGTTGTCAAGAACATCCTCAAGTATCTTCGGAGAACGAGGGACTATATGCTTGTGTATGTGCCTAAGGATTTGATCCTTACAAGATACACAGATTCTAATTTTCAAACTAATGTAGATTATAGGAAATCTACTTCAGGATTAGTTTTCACTCTTGAAGGGGGAGCTATAGTGTGGAGAAGCATCAAATAGAGTTGTATAGCTGACTCCACGATAGAAGTAGAAATGTAGCTACATGCGAAGTAGCTAAATAAGTAGTATGGCTACTTAAGTTTCTGTCAGATTTGGAAGTAGTTCTAAATATGCATATGCCCATTACCTTGTATTGCGATAACAACGATGCAGTTGCCAATTCCAGGGAACCAAGAAGTCACAAATGTGGAAAACATATTGAAAGAAATAACCATCTCATTAGAGAGATAGTACACTAAGGAGACGTGATAGTCCCGAAGATAACCTTAAAAGAAAACCTTGCTGACCTTTTTACGAAGGCCCGCTCGGCTAAAGTGTTTGAGGGATACCTGGTCGGACTAGGACTACAGGCATCATAATCTAGGGAAAATGGGAGAATGACCAGGGTATTTTGGATGCCCTAGTTTATTGTATTTTCTCTCTATTTTTCTCAACATTGTAAATATTATATATATGTATATTTGTATCTCACTAGAGTATTAGTCCAAGTGGAAGATTGTTGGGAATGTACTAAACTCGTAGTTCGAAAATATTGTTAACATATTCTATTTATCAATAAAAATATTATTGAGTATTTTTCAATAAATTATTAATGATATTGCATTCTATTAAAAAAATCCAATAAAAAAATCCATGGCTATAATATGAATACATTAACTTTATATGACGACATAAACGAGGATCAAATTTTAGCATATAGCCAAAATGGTCTATAAGTATATGGATGAGATTGGGTACCTCATTCTAGTGACACTAGTGGATGCAGTCCATTTTGTATATTGATACAAATGATGTGATCCCAAAATCATTTAGTGTAGACATGTGAATGGAGGCATCCTATGCAATGAGTTTGCATAAGACCAGATCTCAAAATAGTCACTTTTCTTTATAACAACTGCTTATTGCAAAAATTGACTATTTCAAAATTCAATGACTTAGGGTAACTCGATCTTAATCCTGAGCTAACTATGAACTCCTGTTTATTTAGGATTATCCTTTAATCTGCATAGGTGAGAGTAGTTCAATAGCACTACTCAATAAGCTTCCCATTTTGGGGATAAGACCGGATAGATAGCTAAGGACATAGCTTTGCAAGATGAAATTCACTCCTACTCGACTTAGGGTTAGCAGATAGGTTGTTCTCTTAAAGCGTTGATTCTTGATCTTGAACAATGGGGCCCTGCCCTCTCATGATCGAGAGGGTCATGGTTTATAAGTTGGACCATAAACCAATTGTTCAATCAAGGATAAGTGGGAGCTTAAGGAGCAAGATGTATTTACAGGGGTAAAACGATAATTTTGACCTAGCTGTAAATACGAACGACCAGTGAAGGATCGATTTACTAATTATGGTTAAAATGGATAGAAATATATCTACAGTGAAGAAAGTACAACTATCGAGCTATATTGGTATATCTCGTTAGTTAACGAATATTGATTAATTCGGTCTAAAGAGTTTAGCCAATTAATTTCAAATAGTTGAAGCTCATGATCTGTAGGTCCATTAGGTCCCTCTACTAACTCATAAAATTATCTTAGATTTGTGAATTAAGTGAATTTGAAATGTTGAGATTCAAAATTAGGGTTTTAAATTTGAAGTGTTCAAATTCAATTAGGGTTTCTATTAATTGTATTTGATACGATTGAAACGTTTAATTTTTGTCAAAATTAAATAAAATTGGAGAGTTAAAAAATATTTAAATAATGATTTAAATATTTGATGAGGTGAAATATAATAGTTAATATTTGATATTAAATTAGTTTAATTAATTATCAATTTTATTTAATTTTAAAAATTGTTCAAAATTGATAATTGGTTAATTATAATTTTGTTTTTTTGTAAATTCAAAATAATAAAATAAAATTAAAAATTAAAATTTGAAAAATCAGTTTTTAATTTAAACTAATTAATCAAATTAACTTTATTAAAATTGAATAAAATAGTTCAAAGTGGGAAAATCCAAAATTGGATTTTTCCACTAAAAATACACCTCATGCCACTTCAATTTCAATGGAAATTGATGTGGTATCAGCTGTATTAATTCTCATTGCATGGTTTTTCAGTATAAATTGAAGTTTTGAACTTTAATTACAGCCCATGCAATCAGATTAAAAGCTGAGATTCTACTGAAACCTTTCCTCTCTAAACCCTCATCCATCTCAACTCTTTTGGCCTCAATTCAGTGTTTCCACCACTCATTCCAAGCTCTAAAATAGTAAAGAAACTCTCTGTGGTGATCATTTGCAAATTTGAAGTCTCAATTCATGGAGTAAAGCTGTGTTCGAAGAGATTTGTCAAAGGTTATATCTCATGAAACTCTTTCTTTGTAAAGTTTGTTTTTAGTATGTTTTTGAACTCAAATTAAGTGTAATTAGAGTACTTATTAATTCTTACTTCTTCCTTTGCATGTTTGTTTATTCTATCGCTGTGAGTGTCCGCCTAGTTTATTCTATCACTGCGAGCGTCCGCCATTTGACGCCGTCCAGCCAGTCGCGCTAGATCCCCTTGACTCTAGCTACTGTTGATGCTTACTCCCCCGCTAGTTTCTGTTAGCCACGCCGCCCCTATCCCAGATCCGACCAGCCACTGCCCTCCACCAGATCCATTGATTTTATCCTCAACCGTTGCCATTCCTTTGGATTCTCGCTAGATCATGGAGATGGGTGAAATTTTGGGTAAGATTGGGTTCCTTTTTGGTGAGTTTTAGAGGTCTTTAGAAGATTTTGGGTAAAAGATTGGACACCCATTAAGTTTGGAATGAAAGTTAACTTATTCACATTATTTTGGCTCTAGATTTGAGTTTGGAAAACTGTTGAAGCGTCTGTCCAGCGGGTTCAACATTGTTTCGGCAAGTGTTTTGGTAAAATTTGTGGTTCTTGAGGTTATTATTAAACACCAATTGATTTGGGGTTAATTTGGATTTAGACCCCAAAGGAATTTTTGGATTCATTATTTTGGGCCTTAGTTGCTAAAGTAAATTTGTAAATTATGTTATAGGAGGGATCCAAGTCTTTCAGAACTTTTAAGGGGATTAATTTTATGGACTATTATTTGTGGCCAAATTTGAGGTAAGTAATCTTACTACTGGAACTGTCTATGTACTAGGCGATAAAATTTAAGATTCAGCTTTAGGATTCTGAGGTTGTTTGTATCAAAATGCATGAGGATAGATAAGTTGTTCTGATTATGTTTTGAGAAAATGTTATTAATGCTAGCATGAACTACATTATTTTTTGTTTATATGATTTGTTGGATGAATTATGAACATGATGTTATGTATTTGCATGTTTGTGGGACTATGTATTATGATGCATGTTATGTTTATAATAGTGATAGTTACCCTTACCGGTAGTTAGATACCCTCTAAATGTGGTGATCTCCTTCGAGATTTCACCAGAGGTTGTGTGTCCTTCTGGATTCACCAGAGGTTTGTGTTTCTTACGAGATTTGCCAGAGGTTTGTGTTTCCTATAGGATTCACGAGAGATGATGAACTCCTTCGGGACTTCACTAGAGATTTTATGTTTCCTTCGGAATTCACTAGATGTTGTGGGTACACTTAAACTACGTTAGATTGGGTTCAACTATTCACTAATTAGTCATCCCATGAAAACTAGAGGATTATGCACGTCCACTAGAGAGTAGCATCTGGAGGGCATAGATGCTTAAACTGACTCCGGTAGTGGGTTATTTATTGAGTATTTTATACTCATTCTTTCTCATGTTTATTTTTTTTAGGTAAGGGTAAGGATGCTCCGACGAATGATAAGTTAATTTGTGATCGAGCCACTGAGACCAGTTATATGCTTCCGCTCATGTTTTCAGGATTTTTATGTTTTTAATTTCTAGTATTGATATTTGAACTCAAAGATTTGGTATTTGCGCTTTAGACTTTTAAATTTTTTTTATAGTTTTGTTTTATTGTTTTATGGGCACCATGCTACTTGAATTTCAGTTATGTAGTTTTCATGAAATTATTTATTTTACGTTATTTATTTGATTTTACTAAGTTATGAAAAGATGTTGGCTTGAATTTCGTGCATGCATGTCTATAGTAACGACCAAGCTTAATTCCTAAGGAGTTGGGTCGTTACACTACTAGTGCAAATTCTCTTTGTTCAATCGTAGGATTAATCTTGTTAATTTGAATTGGCCACTTAAACTAGCACGCTAGTTGAGCTAATCAAGTGTTGAAAAGGTTTGAGCAATAAATGAATCTCACAAGGAAATTAAATAAAAAACTTACCTTAGACATAGGGCGTCACGTGACCTTAAACATAAGGAGCACCTATAGGACTAAGGATTAAATGTTTAATTCTCCAAGTTCTAATTAGCCATTGAAAGGTATGCATCACCTGTATGCAATACTTTGCTTACCTGTTGAAACGAACTTTGACTCTCATGTTTTCCATTGAGTTATACACTTTGTTTACCAATCAAGCCCTGTTTATTTATTTGGTTAGAATAATACTTTCTTAAACTGATTTCTAAATAACTTTCTTAAACTGATTTCCATTTCTATATTACTTGTTGATAGTGCATGCATTTGAGCTTATCTTTCTCTACAAGTTATAAAACCAACTTTACATGTACACAAATAGGTCATGATTCCCCATCATGTAACTTTATTACAAAGCAAATTCCTCTTACTATGCATTCTTGATCATTACCCATCAAAACTTTACTTGATATTTAGTGTAATTGATTAAGTAGGGCTAGATTGAGCACCATATGGAATTTATAAGTTGAATCAATAATCTATTTGTTCTTTTTAGAATTTTTTGATATCATGAGAACTTTCAAAATTATTCATCTATGATTTTATGCTATACAACCACCAAATTTTAGAGTATAAAATTAGTTTTTTGGGAAATTGCATATATGGCAAATATTGTTACGAAATCGACAATTAAAGAACACAAAAAAGAACGTATAGATAGAGAAAATCGACACACAAATATTCGTGGTTCACTAACAGTGTGTTAGCTATGTCCACGAACAGAGGGAGAACAGTATTATTAGGGAAAATGTTTTCAGAAAATTACATCAAACGGTGCCTCTAGGGTTAGAGAGTTTATAGCGCACTACTCTAAACCCTAGGGTCATAATCGTAAATAACTACAAATAAATAATTATGCCAAATACGCCCCTGGACCCCAACTCGCTGACCGGGTAGGAGACCCCTGTACTTGGTTGTTCAAAGCGCCAACAAACAAATTCAAGGCATTCCAACAAATCAATTTTAAGAAACCAAAATCATGACTTCAATTTTTGTAATTGTGAAGACATGTATTTGGCTCCACGAAATTTGATTCGTTATTTTTCAGAAGGGAATTCTTCGAAGAGAAAATGGATTATGGGAGTGTGTGACTTGAACTATTGATTGGGCCGTGTAGATATATATATGTCTTTTTATCTGCCACATTGGGATTCACAACCAAATGTGTCTTTATTCCAACCACCGCGAAAGCTCCATACCTGTCTCTTATACACATCTAGATGTGTATAAGAGAGCGGGAGGAGGACGTTGATCGAGCTTTTCCATGCCTAGTCCCAGTTTCGGTTAAAGACCCAGAGCGGGCTACGGATCTATACCAAGCCCGTTACGCCATAATTCATTGAGGTTGATCCTGAAGTTACGTTCGAGACCATATTTGTTGGGAATTCTGGATCGAAGAAGAGGTAAATCTAAATATGGTGCAGAAAAACCAAAATCGATATGAATGGAAGATGCCTCTTTCACTTGTTTTTCTCGGTCAGTCGAGGGAACAACCACAATGTTACGCCCCAAAATCGAACTATACGGAGCCCTTCCGAATGACCTCTCATGGAGTCTACTACACTAGCCAAGAAAGAGTGTATTAGACTCCATTCGCCCGTGGAGGTGAGTGGAGGAAGAATAAAAAAAGAGAAAGGTATTGTAACTAATAAGGATCTTGTACACATAGGACAAGGACTCATTACCCTCTTTCCTAGCAGAAACCCTACTCTCAAAGAGAGTGCTAACAAAGACCTTGAAAGGGCTTTCCATCTTCTCAAAGAGATATCCATTGATTGGGATCACAGTGTAGTCTAGTCTTCTAGCAAACTTTAACTCCTCACTATAATACACTCCAATAAATTTACCAGTTGGAAAGATTAGAGTGTTATTCTTGTCCCGATAGGGTAGAAAAGGTCTTTTTTAACATTTCGCCAAACGCAATAAGAACAAGTTTATCTTCCTGTATTGGAGTGAAAATACCGTAGAAAATTGAATCATTTATCCGCATATACAAAATATGATTATTCAAGCCTTTTAGAAGATCTTTTTGATTATCCTTCAAGTTCCAAAGAACATAATTGATTGATAATCCGTGATGGCAAGTAGTTCTTTACTTAAAGAATCTAACCTAGCCAAGTCTAAAAGAGAGAAATCAAAACTATGAGTTACTAGAAAACAAATGAAAGAGTTGGAACATCAGTCTTTTATTGTGTTGTATTCCGCCCTTTCACATCACAACAAACCTAGGGACTTTTTGATAAAGGATGGTGTACTTTTTCCAACATAAAGAAAATGGGATACTAAAGAAGGTACAGCAACAGATACTCCGATTTACATAGAAATCAAATAGCAATCAAATTTTCAAGCAGAATTTTTTTGCCATGTTTGCAAAAAAGAAAAAAAAGCAATCCTAAGGACATTTTTTTTTTCCCATTTACATTCTCCTTTTTATAAAGTTATTTAAGTTGACTTTGGGCATATTACACCTACCTAAATTTTGAGGGAATTGAAAAGCTTTCATTTGACAACAAGCCTATTGTTAAAGCAAATTCCTAATCTATTTTTGTTCTTTGTTTCTTTTTTGGAGAAAAAATTGATTCTAAAATTTGACTTCAATATCTCAATCAATATCTCAATTATCAACACTATTTATTTGATTTTCCCCATATATATGTTTGCAAAAAGTCAATTTTTAAAGAATGTCTCACTAATACAAGAAAGACTATTATTTTGGAAATTTTCAATAAATAGTAATTTAATAATAGAGTTTTGCAACTGTGTCTATTTGAGATTTTGTAGATATAGAAAAATCTTCATATTTAAAATTGTATTTATTCGTTATTTCAAAATTGCCAAATAACAAATTCAATCTTAATTTTTTTTCCTCCCACATTTTCATCACCTTTTGTTTTCGTTCACTTTCTTCATCGCCTTACAAGGTTGTTCTTGATTGATCGATTACACTCATCTTTTCGATTTGATCAGCTTTTCAATTTTGTTTTGCAAGGTTCTTTTCTTTTTTCTTTTTCTTCGATAGTTTTTTCTCCTTTTTTTTTTTTTTTTTTTTTGTGTTTGTAAACAAACTCTGAATTCATTTTTCTACTTGTATTCTTTTCATTTTGATATGAACTTTTGTTTCAATGAAAGAGTTGTTTGATCTTGTAAGTATAGTTCTAGTCTAACTTAGCTAGTTTTTTTAAGTTAATTATATGTTATGTTTTTCTAATAATATATCAATCGTATGATAGGCTTATATTTCGTGTATCAGTCCAATGATACAATTATGTATCAATATGAGTTATAATTGATTTTTTTTATATATATATTTTTATAGTATTTTATAGTTATGGTTAAGTTTCTAGTAGTCTTTTAATAGTTAATGGGACGTTGGACAGTGCTTTGTGGATTACAAAAATGTTGGCGTTTCTTGTAAAATAAACTAATAATTTTGCTTGGCATTTTTTTTAATTCCAAAGTTTAAAAATAATCCAAATGGCTCTCAAAGATTACTACTTAGGAAGGTGTCAATGTCTTAACTAGGATTTCAATTGCATCTAATTTTGAATAATAATGAACTTTTAGCCCAAAGTTCCAAGAGGTACAGGACATGAGTATATCATACATTAATTTAAATACTTGGAGTAAGACAAGTGTATCAACTATATATCAGATATATGACATGAATATATTAGACATCAATCAAAACACATTTTAACCGTATAATGACCCCCGACTTTCCTAAGACAAACCTTGAGTGTTACTATCACTACTATAGAAAATGAGTTCGTTTCTCCAATGTCTACTTAACGCTTTTGAAAATGTTAAGTGATCCACTGTCAAGTATAATGGATAACTTGATCCCAAAAAAAGTCAAGTTATATACTTCTTGATGTAATTTTCGTGTCAAGAAACACAATACACTTGACATTGGTGACATGTCAAGTTTATTGATTTTTGACGTTGATTACATATCATATGTGGTTACTCTTGACATATTTTATTTGTCAAATATATTGTTATCTTGACACTAAATAACGGACAAGTTATTTATTTCTTAACATAATTCCAATGTCATGTATGTATTCTTTTTCCAAATTAAACATCCCAATTAATATTCTCATTTCTTACCATGTATTCTAACAATATAGTTTCATCAACTAAATAAACATTATACATTTTGTTGGGTTATATGTCCTAAAACTCACAGTTTGTAAACTTTAAACATATTTCTATTTTCAATAAAGATGTAATTGAGATTATTTCATTAAAGTTGTTATTGAATATATAAATTGCATTTATAGATTCCTAAATTCAATAAACTAACGAACCCATGGCTATAACATGAATACTTAAACTTTATGTAGGATATAAAAAAGATCAAGTTTTAAGTATATAGCCAAAAAAATCTATAAGTATATGGATAGGGCTAGGTACCTTATCCTAGGGACACTATGGATGCTGCCCACTTTGTATATTGATACAAACGATGTGATCCTAAAATTGTTTATGTGAAGACAAGTGAGTAGGGGCATCCTACGCAAAAGATGTTTGCATAAGATCGGACCACGAAATAATCACATTTCTTTATAACGATCGTTTACTGTTAAAGTTGACTATTTGAATTCGATGACCTAAGGTAACTCGATCTTAATCCTGAGCTAACTGTGAACTCCTGTTTATTCGAGATTATCCTTTAATCTACATGGGTGAGAGTGGCTCAACATCGTCGTTTAATAAGCCTCCCATTTTAGGGGTAAGACCATATAGATAGCTGGGGACATAGTTCTGCTAGACGAAATTTGTTCCTACCCTTTTTAGGATTAGCAGATAAGTTGTTCCCTTAAGTACTGACTTTTGGTCTTAAACAAAGGGGCCCCGCCCTCTTGTGGCTCAGAGGGATGTGGTTTATTGGTAGGACCATAAACCAATTGTTCATTAGAGGATCGGTGGAGACTTAAGTAGTAAGATTTACAGGGGTAAAATGATAATTTTGACCTAGCTATAAATACGAACAACCTTTGAAGGATCGACTTACTGATTATGGTTGAAACAAGTGAATAGAAATGTATCTACAGTGAGAAGGGTGCAACTACTAAGCTATAGTAGAGTTCTCGATAGTTAACAAACATTGATTAATTCGGTTTAAAGAGTTTAGCCAATTAATCTCAAGTCGTTGGAGCTCATGATCTGTAAGTCTATTAGGTCCCTCTAATAGCTCGTAAAAGGATTAAAACTTAGAATAGCGTGTTGAGAGAATTTGAAATGTTCAAATTTGGTTTGGGATGTGGATTATTATATTCAATATAATTAATGTTTGATTATAAAATTAAACAAATTGGAGAATTTATAATATTTAAATAATATTTAAATATTATATACATATATGAATATGGATTCATATTTAAACTAGGTGTTTTATTAATTTAATATTTGATATTAAATTTATTATAAATTAATTGAATATTTAATTAATTATTTTATCTATTTATTTAATTAACTGAATGAGTTGTTTTTGAATTTATGAAATTCAAAACCAATTTAATCATTTTTTGTTTAAATTAAATAGATAAATACAAGAAAATAGATGGAAAGTGGGATTTTCCCACTTTTTCCATCCATTTACACCTAATCAAACATACTAGTGGGTTATTAAGTGTCATATTGTGGTTTAATCAAGATGCATGATCTAAGTTTATAAATAAAATTTTTTAATCTGATTAAAGATTTCATGCAAAATTTCAATTGAGAGAAAAACAAGTTTTCTGTCAAAGCTTTCTCCAAACCAAATTCGATCCTAAAATTCCTCTTCATTTGGGTTCCACCACCCAATCTAAGGCCTGAGAATAGTAGAGAAAATCCTTGTGGTAGTCTACAACAACTTCTTGAAAAGATTTCATAGGTAGTTTGCATTAATTAGAGGATTCTTCAAAGGTTGTATTCTACAAACCCTATTCCTGATATTTTCTTGAACATGCATGCTAATCCACTAAAATTAATGTATTTAGAGTGTTTAAGATCTAAATCTCTTTCACATGTTGAAGGTCAACTCCATCAATTGGTATTAGAATATGTTTTACACATTCAATTCATGTTAATTTTAGCTTGGTGGGTGTTTTTCATGAGTTGCATGAAATGGATATTTTATGGATTTGGCTTTAGATTTCTTTTCAATTATGAAGTAATTGTTGTAATTGGCTCTTTGTTTATGGGTCTTAATATTTGATTAAGAGTCAGTAAATTTGTTATAGTCAATAGAGTTGCAATTCGGTTGTAATTGAAGAAGAATTGAAGCATCCTCAACAGCAGGTGAAGGTTCTTGAAGGATCCCAATGAAGGGACCATAAGCGGAAGCGATGGATCGTCCCAATTCTAAATTTTTACATAATGAATTTTACAGAAGAAGAATGAAATTATGCATTTAACATTGCTTAATAACAAAAAATGTAGAACAAAAGGATTAAGTTGCCTTACCTTTGAAGAACGTTTCTTCAATTGTAAAAAATTCGATCTTCAATTGGACACTACCACGAATGCAACCTCGATATTCTCAGGTGAGAATTCAGGAGGTTTGATGCTCTGGTGATTTTGGATTGATAGAGGGATAGATTATTGAAAGAAAAAGGGAGAAGGAAGATGAAATTTTTCCACAGAACGATTCGGTGGGTTGAGAGAAAATTTGAAAAGCTTTTAACAGAAAACTACACAGAATGAAGGTCACTCTCCTACTCTCATTTTTGTGTGAAGAAAAGATGAGGAAGGAGTTACAATTCCCTCCCATAATTAGATTTTTTTAAATAAAAACTTATTAAAATTAATAAAACTAAATTTTATAATATATATTATATATTATATATATATATATATATTAACCACTTTATCATATGATATATATTAAACTATATGTTATATCAAATAAAACATATAACCTATAATTCAATATTGTATCCAATACAATATAACCTATGGTTTAATTCTCTCAAACAACAATATTTAATATAAATCCAGTTTATATTAAATTAAATTATATGAATCCAATTCACATAATTAATATTCGAATCATATTCAAATATTTATTTTATCTCATAAATACTTAATATTTATAATGTATCAAATACATTATAGTAATTATATCATAATATAATTAAAATTAATTAATTATATCATATATAATTAAAATTAAATTAATTATATCATATATTTCCCTTAACTAATTAAATAATTTGAACAACCCAAATTAATCCAAAAACTGATTCTCATTGATTTCTGTTGAGCTATCGAGGGGACCTCATGGACCTGTAGCTTGAAATTCTAACGGTACGTGAATAATTAATTAAACTCTTTTAATTAAATTATTCACCAAATTATTCACCATCCGTTAACTATCGGACACTCCATTAAAGACCAACAACTGCACTCATTGCAATACAAATATATTTCTATGCCCATTGGGTATAACCAATCAACAGTACAATGACCTTTCACAAATTGCTTGTAAGTACAACTAAGCCAAAATTATCATTTTGCCCCTGTAGTTACATCCAACTCTTTAAGTACCACTAATCCCTCTCATGAACAATAAATCATAGTCCAACTATAATCAAACCCCTCTCAGGCCAGGAGAAAGTGTGGTGGCAAATTGTTCAAGGCCCCGAAATCAGCTTTTAAGAGAGCAATTTATCTACTTGCCCCGACATTGGGGAAGGAGTGAATTTCTTCTTGTGTAGCTGTGTTCCTAGCTCCCCAATCAGACGAATCCCCAAAATGGTAGGCTTGTTGAATCGATGATCTGGCCACTCTCACCCGTACAAATCAAAAGACCGCCTTCATAGGTAGGAGTTCACAACTCACTCAGAATTCAAGTCATGTTACCTATGGTCATCTTGGTGAAATGTAAATCTCTATTATGAACGGTGTTATACAATAAGACTAAACATTTCGTGGTCCGGTCTTATACAAACTCCTTTGTATAGAATATCCCCACGCACATGTCTCCACATGAACGATCAAGATCAGATCATTTGTAGCACTTTACAACAATTGTAACATCTACAAAATGAACCATACTCGTAGTGTCACCAAGATAAGGTATCCAACCTTATCCATCTACTATAGATCATTTAGATTACCACTTAAACATGATCCACTCGTATGTCTCTACATACATGTGTAAGCTACAAGATAGCCCTAGATGTTAGTTTATTGGTTGGTGGGTAATATAACTAATTTTGAAATAAAACATCACATATTTTATTACATAAATAAAATGTTCAATCCCAATAGTTCTACCTTACATTGTTGCAACATTGCCCTTAGAGCATTACAATACTATTCGTCAGTTACCCTAGATTAGAAGGAAATCCTGTGGTGTTGCAACGCTGGGATGAAGTGTTGCAACGCTATTCATCCCAACCTAGAAGGCACTCGCGTCAACGAATTGGTGGTTCAATAGAATCGGTTCGACCAGTTTGGGTCTTGGAGGTCTTGTTCAATCTGTTTCAAACCGTGTTTAGCCCAAATTTCTTCCTTGGAGGTTCAGAGGCAGTTCGGGTTGGTTTGAGCAGTCCAAGACTTGTATTGAATTATTTTTTTTAATAATTTTATGATTTTGCTTGCTTAGATTGCCAAAACTAGTCCATTTCAGTGTATATTTAATTATTTATGTATTTTGAATGTATGTTTAATTAAATTAAATCTTGTATGTGCATAAAGTATGCCATGTACATTTAAAATCCCACTATAGGAAGCATGTTTCATACATTGAAAGTATGTTATAATATGTTATAATATATAGAATGCATGATTTAGGATTTCATGTATTTAATATAAGTTGTTATATTAAATTATGGAATGCTTGATATATGTCATAGTATGGCTATAGTTTTATAAAGTGTTATAAAATGAATTAGACATTTAAAATCTATAACAAAGACAAGATGCATGCTCAGCTAGTTGACGGTTAACATAGATCATTATCTTGTAAAACCATAGTTATAAACTCAACCGGTCTATAATCCTGTCTAAGGCTGGAGATACTTAAGTTAACGGTTTACGGAACACCTGCTACTTGGGGATTATAATCGAATTATTGAGCGTTGGTAACCTGGTTTTATGAGCATGCGTGAGCAGTATGAGGTAATAAAATGGTTTTATCATTAGACATCGTAGGTTAAATCCAAATATAATCGTTATACTTGGATAATCACCTACACTTAGGATATTTTAGCTGGCATATACCTAAGTAAATGAATATACCCATTCAATTAGAACACTTCAATGGGAGATTAACAATATATATGATATATTATTTTTAGCTCTCACGTCCCTAAGAGTTCACACCGTGAAATCCATACTCGGCTTCGTGTTTCTTTTACTATGACTGGTCCATTTGGAAAGTGTTTGCATGGTTTAATAACAAGGTGAATGGGGGAAGTTGTTCATAGTAAATAGGGGAAGTAAAATGTATCAACATATCTTATGGTCTCTTCCATTACTTTGAACCGTGAGGTTCTTATGTTGCACTTCCTGTTGTTTACTCTTTAGGAACCCACGTGCCTTTATAATCAACTTCTACATATGCTGAAATTTTCTCATCTAAATCAATTCTAGTTTCACTATAAAACATAACTTTAGGAATTCCTTGACAATGTAGAACAATATCTCTAAATTTGTCGTCATTGTATTGATCCTCAAAATCTCTTTGTGGTGGAGTAAGAACAATAGACCACCGACCATCACTTGGATCCTCAACATAAAACACTTGTCTTGCTTGGGTTTGCTAGTATGAAAGAATCATAGCTTATTCTATTTAAGTTAATTAACACAAAACTAAGATTGTTAGTTTTGATACCACCATTGTTCTCAACCCAATCATATAATGGCAACCTTAAATATATTATTATTTAGTCCCCAAATCTCTTGTATCAATCCATAAAAGGACATATCTCAAATTATAGGATTTTTATCTTTCGAGCTAAATACTTGCATTATTTTTGACTAATCCCACTATTTTGTGCACTTCTATTTTTTCATACGACTTTGTGTGATAGGGACATCCATTAATAACACAACCGTTGTACATAGTCACAATTGGATGGGGCTATGAGCAATCCACCTCAAGTTATCTGAAACCTCAACATCTCCCATTTCAAGTTCAGTTCCAACCTAAGTGACAAAAGGTTACATAAATAAAATATAAGTGATAAAAAGGTTATATAATTAAAATATAAGTGAAAAAAAGGTTATGTTAATAGTATATTTAATGTTTTACCTTTTCTTGTAACCAAATATGAAAGTTTGATTATGTTCATCTTGAATCGTTTTTGGTTTTTCGATCTACTTGACTATTGTATTGCAATGTGATCATATATTTCCTTATGAGGAAACAAAAAAATGTTGAAATATAATTATTTGAAATTCATTAATTTCAATGAAATAAATGATACTGGGGTATAAAGTATGCCCTAGTTTATTGTATATTGTATTGTTTATATGTACTGTACATTAGTCTTCTGAGATATTAGGACAAGTGGAAGATTGTTGGGATTGGTGTCTTAATTCTCCCAGTGGTTTCGTAGTTTGTAGACTTTTGTACACACATTGTTATTAATAAAATAAGTGTTATTTTTCAAGCATTTACTCAATCCAATAAACTAAGATCCATGGTTATTTTATGTAACTTAAACATGTACGTGAGACATACAAGTGGATCATACCTTAAGTAATAACCTAAATGGTCTGTAGTATAAGGATAAAGGAGGGATACCTTATCCTGGTGACACTGTGGATACGACCCACTTTGTAGATGTTACAAGTATTATAAAGTGCTACAAATGGTCTGATCCTGACCATTCATGTGGAGACATGCAAGCGAGGGTATCCTATACAAAGAGTTTGTATAAGATCGGACCACGAGATGATTAGTCTCTTTATATAATCCCGTTGATAATTGAGACTTACATCTCATTAGGATGACCATAAGTGACATGACCTTAATCCTGAGTGAGTTAAGAACTCCTGCCTATGAGGGCAGTCCTTTGATTAGTATGAGTGAGAGTGGCCAGATTGCCAACTCAACATGCCTACCTTTTTGGGGATTTGTCTGATTGGGGAGCTAGGAACTCAGCTACACAAGATGGAATTTGCTCCTTCTCTAAAGCAAGAGTAAGTAGGTAAATTGCTCCCTTAAAGGCTGATTCCGGGTCTTGAACATAGTGGCCACACCCTCTCTTTAGAATAAAGAACTCAATCATAGTAGGACTATGACTTATTGTTCTTTAGAGGAATCAATGGTACTTAAGAAGATAGATGTAACTACAGGGGCAAAATGGTAAATTGGTCCAACTGTACTTACGAGTGATTTGTTAAGTGTTATCACACTGTTGACTAGATATATCCAATGGACACAAAAATATATTTGTAGTGCGAAGAGCGCAGCTGCCCGTCTTTAGTCTAAATAGAGATCTAAATAGAGACAACAAGAATAAATAATTACACAAAAATGTCGGTCTGTAGTGCGAATAGTGTTTTAAGAACCTAAGGTTTTGTTCACTTAGAAAAAAAAGGGCTAAATATATTAACTAAGTAACTATTTAGATTTGCCCAAAAGTAACTCTTACTTTGGAAAGTTGAACAACTTTTGATCATCATTCATTAAACTCTTTAACAAAGTCTTTAATCAATTGTTGCATGCTTGTAGCAAATCTATCTAATTCAACTTTCCAGGTAGGTTCCCAGGTAGGGGTGTTCCGTTTCCGTCAACTTAAATACCCCAGCCTAGCCAGAACCCACCTTAGACAAAAGGTTCCTTTATAGATAGATTTAATACAAATTTAATCTTTTATTCAAATCAATTTAATCCTATTAAACTGATTCAAAAGATTAAACTTAGGTTTCTAATCTCATTAGAACCATAAACTTAGGTCTATCTCAATCAAAATTTAAAACTCTTTTAAAACATGATTTTACTTAAGTTCACATGCAACTCTTTCTTATAGATTTTAGTTCTAATTTCCATTATAACTCTTATAAAACGGAAACAACTAAAACCATCCACAATGCAAAACAACACATACAAGACATTTATAACTCTTATAAATAAACTTAAGTGTCATGCTCTATGCATTGTTCATTCATTACTACTTTTATATAACTCTTAAATAAGAAATCAATGAACCAAGCATACATGCTCTCATACACCCTTATACCATAATACTTATAATATAAAGATGATACATGAATATGCTTAATGCATGCATAAATATATCTCTTATATTATATGATGCATGAGAATGCTTTGTGGTAATTTGATCATGCCATTTACTATATTATAACACTTATAATATATGATGAACGAATAACTGCATAACCTAAGGTGAATTTTAAATCTATATGTCATACATTATGACATATAAACAAACATACATCTCATGTACATTAATTAAAAGTTGATGGATCGGGATAATTAGCCTCAAATCCTCAAGAATAAAGATAACTATTACAAAGAGCATTGAGTCCACCGATTCAAACAGGTGAATCGGTCTTGAACCGTTGGGGCGAAGCCACATCTCCTTAGTCATGTAACAGCTCCTTGTGATTGTCTAGCAATGTTGTATGAGCATAAACGATTGTTTAGAAACGTTCGAGTACCTTTGACTATGTGATGAAGCATGAAGGTCATGTGATCGTGCAGCACACATTATGTGATACATGCCTTAAACAATCAAGTAGACGTCAACGATGTGGTGAAGCACAATCATCTAAATGATCGCTGAGCAAGTGTCAAGTATCGTATACCAGGTGATCGTGTAGCCAGTGACTATGCGATAAAGCATGCTGGACTATACGATCGTTTAGTGCGCACGCCTATTAAACAATGAGTACTAAATCTCTATGCGATCGTTTACCTCAAGCATCCGTGCGATCGAGCAGCCAACGTTACAGGATAGAGTAATTTACTCAATCATATAGCATCATGCTACTATGGATGCGGTCGCATCCTCATCTTCATTTTCATCTTTAGAATTTTCTTCTTCATTCAAACTTGGTTCATCATCAGATTCATTGAGGTATTCTTCATCAGGATATTTCATGGCTTGGATAACGTCAAACTTGAGCTTTTGTCCATTCACACTCAATGTGATCTCTCCTTTGTACTAATCAATCTGAGCGCGACCAGTGGATAAAAATGGTCGTCCCAGGATGATGGGTACATCCTTGTCTGCTTCATAGTCCAGGATGATGAAGTCTGCGGGTAAATATATTTGTCGATTATAACTAGAACATCCTTCACCTTCCCTTCTGGATGCACAAGGGATCTATCAACTAATTGGAGAGTACCGTCGTGGGTGCCAGCTGCCCACACTTCAATCGCTTAAAGATTGAAAAGGGAATCAAGTTGATGCTGGCCTCGAGTTGCAAAGTGCTTGACCGATGTATAACCCTCAAATAGAGCAGGGTATAGTGAAACTTCCAGGGTTGCGTATATTTGGTAGAATTATGGATTTTGGACTTTGCGTCAATGCCACCGTTGCAAACTTACCAGTGCTTCTCTTCTTTGTCACCATGTCCTTTAGAAACTTCGCATACGCGGGCATCTGTTCAATCGTCTTAGTGAACAGAATGTTAATATGCAATTGTTTCAACATGTCCATGAAGCGTTGATACTGTACCTCACCATTTTTCTTCTTTTTGAGTCTCTAGGAAATGGTGGCAGCTGTATTCTCACGTCTCCTGTTCTTTCGACTTCGAGGTGGACACAATATCTGGTTCCTTCACCTCCATTTCTTCTATTTTCTCCTCGAGTCAGCGCAATCTCTGGTTCCATCACAATTGAAGCAGTCCGGTTGGGCTTCTTTTTCTCCCCTGGCATAGTCTTTCCGCTCCACAATGTCACACTTGACATTGCTCTTTTCCCATACCTATTGGGTTGCACGGGAGTTCCGTTGAACTCGGCAGTGCCCCTTGCGGTCTATTCTTGAGTTCGCCTACAATCTTGTCCTATATGAATTTCTAGGTTGCAGATAGACGTCGCTTGATTTTGAAGCACTGTTTCATTCTTTTCAATATATTGCTTCAACAAATCTCTAAAGATGAAGATTGTGGCATCTGCAAACTGCTGGCCAGGTTTTGCGTTTGACCGTTTGTTCACGGAAAAAATCTTGGTGGCCCTTCTTTTTGCGCCACTGATTGAAAATTTTTGTTGTTGATTTTTCCATGCGAAGTTAGGGATGGTTTCTCCACCCGGGGTTGTACGTGTTCGAAAATGGATTATTCTTGATAAATAGACTGATTGTGGGTTTCTTTGGGCATTCCTCCATTGGATGGCCTTCACCGCAAGAAGCACAACTTGCGGTTGTCTGGTTGATTGCGTTGACTTGCCCACTATCGATTTTGGCCTAACTGATTGCGATTCCTTGTATCAAATTCATCATCATAGTCATTTGGTTCGGAAGGGATGCGATGGCCCCGCTATTCGCGTCACTGTCCTTGATCATCAATCTTTGATCGCTTTCTCTTCAGTCTTCATGATTTTTAGAAATGCGATTAAGTATATTCTTGGCCTCATCATAAGTTTTATCAAGCAGACCTCCAGCTGCTGCCGCATTGGCAGCCGTCTGCGATGCAAGGTTTAATCCGTGGTAGAAAATTTCCATTTGTAAACAGCCTGGTAAGCCGTTATGCAGGCAATCTTTTACCAGCCTCTTAAACCTCGCCCAAGCGTCACTGAGCGATTCGTTAATATCCTGTTCAAAATTGGTGATCAACTTTCTTCTTCTTGCATTCTTCATTGGGGGGAAGTACTTCTTCATGAACTTCTCAACTACTTGCTCCCATGATGTAATCTCCCTTGGTTCGAGAGAATAAGCCCATTTTTGTGTCAGTCACACAACAAAAATGGAAACAATGTTAATCGAACCTCCTCAGTGAAGATGTTTGGGAACACGAACGTGTTGCAGATCTCAATGAAACTCCAGAGGTGGGCGTGCGGATCCTCGCCACGCCTACCGCCAAACTGTTCGACAGTTTGAATCATCTACAGCATCACTGGTTTCATTTCAAACCTTTATCGGTCAAGAGCTGGCCTCATGATTCCTGGTGAGAAATCATAGAGGTTGGGTGACGCATAGTCTCGAATGGGCCTATTGCGGTCGTTCGTCAATAGGATGGGATTCGCAATGATATTATTTGCATTTAGTGCTCCATTTTCTGGCTGTTCCACCATGTTTGGATCTTTCTCTTGTTGTTGTTATTGTTGGCGGCTGTCTCTCCTTCTTCTTCGGGACGTTCTCTCGATCTCTGGCTCATAATCGGGCTCAGGATTTTGTCCCTCGCTTATACGATGCACGCTTCTTCCCTTACCTAAGGAGAAGCAGTGCATAGAGATGGAGAGTCTGCAAAGAAATTAAAAAGTTACCGTTAGCACAATGTATTGCCGTAGTCCCTGACAACGACGCCAAAAACTTGATGCGTGTTTAATGCGATGAAATAATGGAGTAGAATGCGATGGTGGAATATGCATTGTGCATGCAAGTTTTCTCAGTAAGATCCAAGTATAAATCCTACTGAGTTGCCTGATAAGCCTAGGGTCGAACACAGGGACTAAGGAAATAGTATGCGATGGTAATTTTTGATTACTTTGCGGTAACAAATAAATCAATGCATTGGTTGGTATGTTCTTTTAAGTATAAAGTTTATGCAGCTGATTTGAGAAAAGAGTTAATAATACGAAAGTACAATGAGTATGCAAGGGAATGGGTTGAGAAGGGATTTAGCTAACACTTCCTAAGATTGCGTTCATGTTATGCGATCATGCTACATGCATACAACAACAAGTCATCTCTCAATGCAAATGCTACGTCTTCTAGTTTTAGAACGTATGCGATGTATGTGATGATGTCTATAGGACTTACATCTAAGCCTCTATTCTTGTCTACGCGATGATGAATGGCACACACATATACAAGGCAACCGCATACTTCCATAACCTATCTCTAGGGTGCATGCGATGCATGTTGGAAAATAGAGTTTATCTCTAAGTCTTTATCTCTTGCTTATGCAAATCTAATCTTGCTTTCTCAAGTCTAGATTCTAACCTAGCTCTCTCAAGTCTTAGGTTCTTTCTTTAGACTCTCTCTCGAGTAGCTCTAAAGGGTGATGGACACAACATAAGACAAGATGATCACATGCAATGAAGATCCTAGGTCATGTTAGCTAAGTACTCCTCAAACCATTTGAAAGTTTAGTTACTCATGCGTATTGTAAAGAGAGTGAACAGATGTAGAAATGCAAGTTCCATTCTATATATGAAATCGAAGTACAGAATGACAATGTGAAATAAAGATAAAGAGCCTGGTAGTAATTTCTTGCTTCTCAAAGCTTTTACACTGTTCTTCTCTACTCTACTGAAAAGATATTCTTGCTCTCGTAAGAGTTGGCCCTCTCTCTATTTTCCACGTTCCCTGGCAATCTCTCGAGCTAACTAGAACGATCTTCTGACATCTTCTCCCTTTCCTCGCTTCTGCCTTCTAAGTATAAGAAATCTATGAACAAGGCTAACTATCATCTATATAGTGAACTCTCTGAATTGAGCGAACTCCTTTAATGAAGATGGCCTTGGGTATTTATAGAGCTTCAGGGTGAAGAGCTTTTTCTCTTATATGATTGCACTGATGGGATGGCATTAATTCTCTGTTTGATGTGCCGAATATTTGTCACCGAAAAGTTGAGTGTACTTCTATAGTATGTCGTTAACGGCTTGTCAACTTAATTCAGAATCGACCGTCATCAGCTTTCTGTCCCATCGTGATTTATTAAGCTTTCACCTTGATGTGTCGGCTCTATGCGACCACCTTCTTGAGCATATTTTCGCGAACGGAAACGATCGCATAGCTTTGCGGTCGTAATCTCTTAATGTGCTCGAGCGTTAATTTCTTTGGATCACATTTTCGCCTTGCGCTAACACATTTTTTGAACAAAATATATATGTTAGCTGTTTTAATGCGATGGACGCATGCGATCGCAATGTTGTGAACTTAATGCTTTTGGACACAATATTGTATATTTTTACCATCGTAATCCTACATTGTTTTATATCTTTGCACTGTAATAACGTGCATTTCTGACTGTTATCAAGAATCGTTTTGACTGCCGTCTAGTGATCTAATCTTGGATTGAATTGATATCAACTTGACAATCCCTACTGCATAGAAAATGTCAGGTCTAGTATTTAACACTGCATACATAAGGCTTCTAATAGCTAAAGCATAGGTAATCTGTCTCATTTCCTCAACCTCTTGAGGTGTCTTAGGACATTGCTCCTTAGAAAAAATAACTCCATGCCTAAAAGGTCATAAAACCCTATTGGAATTCTACATCGAGTACCTGATAGACATCTTGTCAATGTACGATGCCTGAGACAAGGCCAACCTTTTGTTCTTATGATCCCGAATGATCTGGATGCCTAGAACAAACTGCGTCTCTCCCAAATCTTTCATTTGCAATTGGGCGGCTAGCCACTTCTTAATGTCAGTCAGAGAACCTACATCATTCCTAATGAGTAGGATATCATCCACATACAACACAAATTATTTTCTTGTAAACACAATGCTCATCAACATTCTGATCAAAGCCAAATGATTTGATCGCACTATCAAATCTAATGTTCCAAGATCTAGATGCTTGTTTAAGCCCATAAATGGAGCTATTAAGCTTGCAAACTTTTTGCACTTGATCTGGATTAATGAATCCCTCTTGTTGAGCCATGTAGATGGTCTTCTCAAGATTATCATTCAAAAAGACAGTCTTGATGTTCATTTTCCATATCTCATAATCAGAAAATGTGGCTATGGATAGAAGAATCCTGATAGATTTCAACATGACAACAGGTGAAAAAGTTTTCTCATAGTTCACTCCCTCAACCTGGGTATAACCCTTTGCCACGAGTCTAGCTTTAAAGGTTTGCACTTTTCCATCTACACCTCGTTTTCACTTGTAGATCCACTTACACCCTATAAGTTTTACCCCATCAGGTTGATCCACAAGTTCCCAGACGGAATTGAAGTACATAGAATCCATTTCCTGCTTCATGGCTTTAATCCACTCATCTCTGTCAACATCCTCCATTGCTTGCTTATAAGACAATGGATCCTCAACTCCATCCTCAGACATGATGTTTTGGACTTCAATCAAACCCATGTAGCATTTTGGTAGGTTCGCAACCCTCGTATTATGTCGAGGCAGTCTCAACTCTTGAAATGGTTGACTAGATTAAACGACATCAACAACTCTTGTTTGTCTATCAGTCTGTTCAACAACTCTTGTTGAACTCTCAGTAGTCTCATTAGAAATCTCATTTAAAATAAGCTTACTTCATAGTTTATGATCCCTGATATGGTCTTCTTCCAAGAAGATGACATTTGTCGATACGAACACCTTGTTCTCACTTGGATCATAGAAGTACCCACCCCTCGTTTCTTTGGGGTAGCCTAAAAATAGGCAAACTTTCGAACGCGGTTCCAACTTTTTCGATTAGCCACAAGCACATGGTCCGGACATCCCCAAAACATGAAGTGCCGTAAACTACCTTTACGACCTCTCCATAGCTCAAAAGTTGTTTCAAAAACACTTTTCAAGAGAATATTGTTCAAAATATAACATGTAGTCTCCATTACAAATCCCCAAAATAAGTCTGGAAGATAAGTATAACTCATCATAGACCGAACCATATCCAACAAGTTTATGTTTCTCGTTTTTGATACACCATTCTGCTGAGGTGTACCTAAGGCCGAGAGTTGGGACGTAATTCCATGTTTTATCATATAGTTTTGGAATTCTAAGTCCATATACTCTCTACCACGATCAGATCGTAGTGTTTTTATCTTCTTACCTAACAAGTTTTCAACTTCATTCTTATACTCCTTTAACTTTTTAAGAGCGTCAGACTTATGTTGCATTAGGTATAGATTCCCAATCTTGAATAATCATCTATGAAAGAGATGAAATATTCATACCTACCTTGAGCTCTAACACTCATTGGACCACAGAGGTCTGAATGTATAAGCTCCAAGGTTTCCTTGGCTCATAACATTTTCCAGTAAAAGGTCGTTTGGTCATTTTGCCTTTAACGCATGATTCACATACCGGTAAAGAGTTTTCTTCTAAACCATTTAGAAGTCCACATTTCACCAACTTCTTAATCCTATTGAGGTTGATGTGATCTAACCTTAGATGCCAAAGATGGGTGCTTTCCTTAGGAGAAACCTTTGGTCTTTTTGCAGTTGTCGCTATTTTGAACATTTCAGTATTAAACAAGGCTTTTATGACTAACGACCTTACAAATTATTTTCCATTGAACCAAAACAAATCTTCATACCATTCTTAAAAATAAACACTTCATTCTCAGAAAAGAAGGCAGACAAGAAATTGAAATTAAGTTCCTCTTGATATGAGGAACTACATAAATATTATCCAATAACAGATAATGTTTCTTATCCAAAAATAACTTTAGACTACCTATAGCAACAGCTGAAACAACCTCATCAGTACCGACTCGAAGAGTCAACTCTCCATCATCCAACTTTTTCCAGGAACTAAATCCTCTGTAGGAAGAACTTACATGATTAGTAGCACCTAAATTAAGTATCCAGGCAAAATCATCATTATGACCCGACCTTTCGAGTACTCTGATAGGGGCCGTTACAACTAAATATACATTTAAAACCCAAATATTTCGACCATAAAAGTTCATTAAAACAATAAGGATAATTTTTTCTAAATAGGCTAGAAAATAAAAAATAAAAAAACATAAAACTTTTATTCGGGGTCCCCTATATTATTTTTAAAGAAAACATTCAAAACATTAAAATTTTTTGTCTCACAATAAATTCTAGTTTCAAAACGTTCAAATGACAAAAACATAGACTGAGCAGAAGCGATTTCTCTTGTTCTTATATGGCTCTATCATGGGTCCCGTCTGTCCCTCGCCAACCTGTTCTTATCACTTCGTGAAAAATATAAAGGAAGAAAGGATGAGTATAACAATACCCAGTAAGTGACCCACTACTGGGCCCTCTAGGTTACCTGTTAGCTAGTTTATCTAGGCACCGGTGTACACCCATCATATCAGTCGTATTGATCCTGAAGGAACACACATCAGTCATAGTGTGTAACCCGAAGCAATTAGTCATAGACATGAACCCGAAGGTACATGAATAATTCATAGACATGAACCCGAAGGTACATGAATCATTTATAAACATGAACCCGAAGGTACATGAATCAATCATAGACATGAGCCCGAAGGAACATGAATCAATCATAGACATGAATCCAAAGGAACTTGAATCAATCATAGACATGAACTCGAAGGAACATGAATCAGTCATAGACATGAACTCGAAGGAACATGAATCAGTCATAGACATGAATACGAAGGTACATGAATCAGTCATAGACATGAACCCGAAGGTACATGAATCAGTCATAGACATGAACTTAAAGGAACATGAATCAGTTATAGTGTGTACACCTGTCCAGATAAGAAACACTAACAAGAACCCTATAACTTAGCATGCATCAATTTTCATATAACTCTCGTGTTATATTTTACAGTCATTTATCTTAGGGGTAAAATTTTATATATATCCTCATTCAGTGGTATAATCATCATAAACAAAACAATCCAATCCAGTTAGTCAATGCCATTAAGTCATGTAGTTCAATCAGTCATAAATTATCAGTCCCAATAGTCTAGAATAATCCGTCAAATCCATCTTAGCAGTCTCAAGAAACAACCCATGTAATCTTAAGTAACCAGTCCATGTATTGTTAAATAAACAATTCAACTAATCTTAAATAAGTAGTCGAAGTCGTAAGGACGACTGATTCGAAGGCGAACTAGTAGAAGGACACTTACTTCAAGTTTTAGTCAATACGAGCTCAAACAACCTTAACTTTTATTTTCCCAAAAGATCAAGAACCAAGTCCTAAGTGATAAACCAAAAATCAGGATTTCCAAAATAAGGTCAAAATTCTCAATCAACCAATTTACATCATCCATTAAGGCCAAATATTTATAGCCCTAAGATCCAATTACTTATCGAAATTGTCTTGAAATTGATCTCAAATTTGGCGAACAACACTTCAAAATCATTCGATTCTTGAATCAAACCCTATATCTGTTAGGATTGGTGTCCTAATTCTCCTGGAGTCTCGTAGTTTGTAAACTGTACACATTGTTATGAATAAAATAAGAGTTATTTTATTTGGCATTTACTCATATCCAATAAACAAAGCTCCATGGTTATTGTATGTAAACTTAAACATGTATATGAGATATACAAGTGGATCATGCCTTAAGTGATAACCTAAATAGGTCTATAGTATAAGGATTAAGGAGGGATACCTGATCCTGGTGACACTAAGGATACAACCCACTTTGTAGAGGTTTACAAGTATTGTGAACTATTACATATGGTAGATCCTGACCATTCATGTGGAGACATGCGAGGGAGGTGTCCTATACAAAGAGTTTGTATAAGACCAAACCACGAGATGACTAGTCTCTTTATATAACGTCGTTGATACTTGAGACTTACATCTCACTTAAACGATCATAGGTGACATGACATTAATCCTGAGTTTTTTGGGAACTTTTGTCTTTGAGGGCGGTCATTTGATTAGTATGGGTGAGAGTGGCCAGATTGCCAACTCAACATGCTTACCTTTTTGAGGATTTATCTGATTTGGGAGCTGGGAACTTAATTACACAAGATGGAATTCACTCCTTCCCCAAAGCAGGGGTAAGTAGATAGATTGCTCCCTTAAGAGTTGATTCCGGGTTTTGAACATAGTGGCCACAACCTCCCTTTGGAAGAGAGGACTCAGTCATAGTAGGACAATGACTTATGTTCATTAGAGGAATTAGTGGTACTTAAGGAGTTAGATGTAACTACCAGGGAAAAATGGTAAATTAGCCCAGTTGTATTTACGAACGATTTGTGAAGGTTATCGCACTGTTGATTGGTTGATATGGACATAAAATATATCTATAGTGAGAAGAGTGCAACAATCTGTCTTTAGTGGAGTGCTTGACAGTCAACGAATGGTGGATCCCGTGACTAAAGAGTTTTGTAAGTTATTCACGTACCATTGAAGCTTCAAGCTACAGGTCCATAAGATCCCCTTGGTAGCTCAATGGATTCAAGTTGAGAATCAGTTCTTGGTGTTAGTTTGAAGTTCAAATTGATAAGAGGAAATTCAATTAAATATAATATAATTGATGTGATAAATGAGATACATCAAGTGGAGGATTAATGTAAATATGATTTACATTAAGTATCATAAAATAGAAAAAGAACTATGGTTTATATGTTTCATGAAATGAAATATTAAAACTATAGATTATAAATATAATATGGTAAGTTGGTTAACATATATATTTATAATAATATTAATTATTTGATAATTATCTCTTTTTCTCTAATAACCAATTGAGTGGGAGGTTATTGGTGGTTTTATGGTAACCGTTAGATAAAAGGAAAAATGTTTTCCTAAATTGATATAGTTGCCATTCTCGGATAGAAACTCACGGAATGCTGTCAAGTGAATTGGTTTTCACTAAACGATAGCTGAAAGAGAGATTAAACGATCGTGGAGTGACACTATACAATAATTCATTCAGTTGGTCGTAGCTAAACAATCGCAGGGCATTATCTATACGATAGGTTGCCGTCTTTTAAACGATGGAGTATTCGTCTATACGATAGATACTTCTCATCTCTCACTTGCTCAATTGTCTACACGATTGTTATTCCTTTGGTCTCTTCCTCTAACCAAGTTCCCACAGAGCCCACACTTTTGGATTCTCACACTGAGAATACCAAGATAGCCATTGTAGTGGTGTCCTCACTCAACTCGACTGAGTTCGAGTTTTTTTAGCTGTTCGTTGGGTTTGTGGTTGTTGTTGAATGTGTTGTGTTGTGGTCGTTGGGTTCGAGTGTTGGTGTATTGCTGTTTTAGACGCTTGAAGTTTGTGATCGAGGGAGTTTGAAGAATGAGTTTTCAAAGGTATGTATTTGTTATCCCTTGATCTCATTGTAAGGCATGCTGTAGTTTTGTATTATGCACGACCTATTAATTTCCATTTGGCGACTGTAATTGTTGATGTTCAATTTTGAATGGAATTTGGAACGATCCTTCTACTGCTCATGGAAATCCTCATGTCTGATTTCCTTCAATACCAACAATCAAAATTAATTCTATCATTTAGGACACAATTCCAATCACAACTTAACCCGAATGTCTCCAAACAACTTACCCAACACGTGGTTTGATCCCAAAACCACTTCAAAGCTTCAAAATCAACACAATCCAACAACTATATCATCAAAATCAACCTTTAACTTTCATGGAAAACAAATTTAGACCTTTTAATCCAACCTCCAAAAATCACAATTAAAACAAAAATTAACTCGACACTTAGTGGTATCCAAAAATTCTCAACAAAGACCGCAAACCTTACCAAAAAAAGGATGCCTAACAATTTTAATCTAATCAAAAAGCACCTTGAGTATTAGCAAAATCCAATTTCAACATCAAAACAATATGGGTGAGCCAAAACTTGAACCAAAATTTAATGGGTATTCAAGATTTTCCAAGAAAACCCATAAAACATCAAATAACTTACCCAAGATATCAATTTCGGTGACAATGGCATCAACAGCGGTGGCAACCATAGATATGCGGCGGGTGTTGCTATCGGACGACATAAATTATTTAGGCTAGTGACTGGAAGTGAGGGTCTTGCATGAGGAGGGTCTGCGAGAGTGAGAGAGAAGGGGAATTTTCAGTTTTATGGATTTTATTCAGTAGCAATTACAAACAAACCAGAGCTTCAAAAACGATCCAACAGTTCAAAATGAAACTATATATGTTTCAAACAGACTGACCAAATTTGAGCACGATCCTACGGCTCAAACTCTAGAAATCGACAATTTTTTGAAAGTTGCTGCTGGAAAATCGAATTGCTTTCTCCTTGATTTTCTGCCTTTTTTCACTCTCCTTTAGTTTCGAAAAATCCCAATTCTTTCATTTTTTTTTCAAATTTTAAAAAGATAAATAAAATATTTTATCACAATATCTCCAAAATCTCCAAATATTCTATCAAATTAATAAATCAATCAACTTTCAAATTACCTTAATTTAGAATTTAGAAACTAAATTTAAATGGCATAAAATCTATCAGTTTGATAAAAATTAAAATCTTTCAAATATTTAAATCAATTTAAAACCACATAAATTAATTATCTCCTTAATTGTTTTAAGTTGGCTCCAAAATCAAAAATCAAAGGGAGGCAAAATTCAATATTTTCAAGATAATTATTTCGAATATCCAATCAATTTAATTTAATTTAACCAATAAAAGCTTTTCAATTATTTCAATTTAATTCCAATTTTAAAAATGAAAGGGAAATTAAAACTCAATAATTTTAGATAATTAACTTAAATTTTCCTAAAATTCGGGATGTTACAATCATTCTCTACCAAACATGTCTCCAAGACAAATAAATCACATTTACTGTCTTTAGACTTCTTCCTTTTATGGAGAGTAGTGGGATTAGTATCAAAACCTATATAAGCTCCAAGTTCCATGTCAGAGGACAATTCTTGTCGATGAACTTCATCAGAGTCAGCAAAAATTACTTTCTCTTTTAGTCTCTTGACATTCAAGAAAGACTAGAGATGTAGGATTGTATCAACAGCAGCGAAAGCACAAGGATCATCTAAGCACTCACATTCACTAATTTTGGCATAATATAAAGCATGCTTCTGTAGAAAAATAGGTTTCAAGACATACCTCTCGTAGAACTTCAACAAAGCTCCTTCTCCAGCTGCAATCTTCTCCGTATCTTTATGTAGACCACCTCAAGATCTTCCCCACTATTCTCTTGGTACTCTAGATTGAGTTGTGGGACTCAAAACAAGCTTGAATCAAGGGATGAAGGAGAAAAGCTCACTGCTGCAACCTTGTTGAAGAACTTTTCTTCAAACTAGTTTTTCTCTCAAAACTCTTTTGATTGCATGCCTGATTTTCACTCCAATCTCTTCATTATATTGCAAATAAACATGCAAAGAGAAGAGTTGCATGAGTTGCAGCTCATGCTAGGTGAAGACAAGGCCAAGATATTGCAATATGTGTGAGTTAGTTCAAAGATGGATAATGGAAAAAACCATTTTTCCATTTTGTGTTTTTGTTTTCTAAATTTTCCAATTTTATCTAAAAATTAAAATCTGATTTTATAAATCTATTTTGATTTTAAAAATGAAAATTTAATCAATTTCTTAAATTAATTATTCAATAAAACTTAATTAATTTAATATCAAATATTAAATTATTTTAACACATATCCATCTTTATATATTTAAATATATAAATTCTCCTATTCCGTTTAATTCTAAAATTAAACATAATTATATCTCATATAATCACTAATTCCTTAATTCTAATTTGAACGTTTCAAATTAACTTATCACGCTATTCTAGAGCTAGTCTGTTACGAGCTAGTAGGGGGCCTCGGCGGACCTACAGATCATGAGCTCCAATGATCCGAGATTAATTGGCTAAACTCATTAGACTAGATTAATCTTCATTCGTTAACTAATGGGTCATTATACTAAAGCCCATAGTTGCACTCCCCTCACTGTAGATATATATTATGTTCACATGATTTAACCATAATCACAAGTTGACCCTTCACAGGTTGTTCATAATAATGGTTGGATCAAAATATCTGTTTTACCCCCGAGATTACGTCTTATTTCTCAAGTCCTACTGATCCTCTAATGAACAAATGATTTGTGATCCAATCACCAAACCAAACTCTCTCAGCTCAGTGAGAGGGTGGGGCCCCTTGTTCAAGAACCTGGATTTAGTACTTGAGAGACCAACCTTTCTCCTATCCCTAAATCGGGTAGGCGTGAATTCCGTCTTGTACCCTATGTCCCCAACTATCTATCTATTCTTACCCTTGAAATGGGAGTCTTATTGAGCCGGCGCTGTTGAGCCAACCCTCAACTATGCAAATCTAAGGGAAATCTCGAATAAACAAGAGTTCATAGTTAGCTCAGGATTAAGATCGAGTTACCTAGGTCATCTAGGTGAAATAGTCTGTCTTAAACAATAAACAACATTATAAAATAAGAGTGACTTATTTCTTGGTCATGATCTTGTACAAGCTCATTACATCGGACGCCTCCACTCCTCATGTCATAACATGTATGAATTAGGATCACATCGTATGTAGCAGTTTACAACTCTTTGTAATAACTACAGAGTAGGCCGCATCCAATTGTGTTACCAAAATAAGGTACCCAACCTCATTCATGTACCATAGATCATTTTGACTATTTACTCGAACCTGATCCACTCTTATGTTTCCACATAAAGTTCAAGTACTCATAAAATAGTCATGGGTCTTAGTTTATTGGATTTAGACTTTCATACAATTTATGAGATCAATAACAAGTATATTGATAATAGAAAATGTTTATCATTTTACAAATTGTGAGTTTTTAGGACATAAAACCAAACAATACTCCCACTTGGACTAAAACTCCAGGGTTCAATATACAAATATATACAATGTTGAGTTTACATGGAGAGAAAAAAATGTACAAATACAATATACTAGGGCATCACAATACCCATCAATTCTCCCACTTGCCCTAGTGATTCAAAACTCGTAGACCTAGTCCTACTAGGTGACCCTCGAACACTTTAGTCGAGAGGGCCTTCGTAAATGGATCAGCTATGTTTCTTTTGCTGATTTTTTTATAACAAATACTTAGCTTCTATTGTGGAGTCTGCAATACAATCTGCTTGATGCTCGTCCACACAACTACTCCTCCGTTAAGAGTGAATACTGACCCCGAAGTTGATTTCCTCGAATCAATATCGGTCTGAAAGTCAGAATTAGTGTATCCAGTAAGGATCAGATCCTTAGGACCATACATGAACATATAATCTCTCGTTCTCCGAAGATACTTGAGAATGTTTTTAACAGCTGTCCAATGGTCAAGACCAGGATTGGACTGAAATCTGCTGACAATTCCTACGACATAGCATATGTTGGGATGAGTACACAGCATTGCATACATCAAACTCCCAACTGCAGATGCATATGGAATTCGATTCATCTCCTCAACCTCTTGAGGTGTCTTAGGACTCTGATCCTTAGACAAGTGAATTCCATGCCTGAAAGGTAAAGATCCTTTCTTGGAATTTTGCATTTTATACCTAGACAACATCTTGTCTATATAAGATGCTTGAGATAATGCCAATGTTCTGTTCTTGCGATTCCGAACTATTTGGATTCCAAGAACATACTGTGCTTCTCCCAAATATTTCATTTGGAAATGTGAAGCCAACCATCTCTTAACGTCAGCTAGATATTCTACCTCATTCCCAATGAGTAGAATATCATCAACATACAACACCAGAAAAGTGACAGTTTTGTTGATGATCTTCTTGTATACACAGGATTCGTCAACATTTTGTTCAAAGCCATAAGATTTGATTGCAGCGTCAAATCTCTTATTCTAGGATCTAGAAGCTTGTTTTAATCCATAAATGGATCGATTAAGCTTGTAAACTTTTTGCTCTTAACCTTGCTGTATAAACCCTTCTGGTTGAGACATATAGATACTCTCTTCAAGATAGCCATTCAGAAAGTTGTCTTGACATCTATTTGCCATATTTCATAATCATAAAATGTGGCTATGGCCAAGAGTATTCTAATAGACTTTATCATGGCAACTGGAGAGAAGGTTTCTTCAAAATCCAACCCCTCTCTTTGGGTAAACCCTTTTGCCACTAGTTTAGCTTTTTAAGTCTATACCTTACCAGCTTGGTCTCGTTTTCTCTTGTAGATCAATTTGCAGCCGATGGTTTTATCCCTTCCGATTGATCTACAAGATCCCAGACAGAATTGAAATACATAGATTCCATTTCAAGGTCCATGGTTTTAATTATCTATAAAAATAATGAAATATTCATACCCTTCTCTTGTTCTAACATTTAGAGGCCCACAAAGGTCTGAATGAATTAGCTCTAGGGGTTCTTTGGCTCTAAGACCTTTTCCAGAAAAAGATCTTTTTGTCATTTTACCCTCAAGACAAGACTCACATGGTGGTAATAAATTGTCTTCCAACTTATTTAGATGATTGTTCTTAACCAATCTCTTAATCCTGTTGAGATTTATGTGACCCACTCTTAAGTGCTAAAGATAGGCATTTGGAGAAATCTTCCTTTTATTATGAGTCCCAACAGTTTTAAACATCTCTATGTTCAAAACAGATTTGACCTTAGTTGGTTTTAACATGTACAAGTTATTTTCTAATTTTGCAGAGCGAAACTGTTTATTTCTCATTTTGATGAACACTTCACTATTTTCGAAATAAACTTTATAATTTTGTTCTAGCAAACAAGAGACATAAATTAGATTCCTTTTCATAGAAGGAATATAATATACATTTTTCACCTTTTGTCAACTGTCTCCAGGAATTTGTTTCCTGTGAGAAAGTACATGCATGATTAGCGACACCTGAATCAATTATCCAGATTTTATCGTTTTCCACTAAGCATGCTTCGATAACAAGTAAATCATATTTATCTTATTGTTTGAATTCAGCATTCTTATCTACATAATTCATAATTTCAGATGAGTTGGGAGATAAAGGACAATCCTCTGTTAAAACTCTTTTGGTATAATCAATCGCTAGTAATTTGTTTGTTGATTTGATTTTACTGTTATGTATATCGGAAGCAAGTATTCTAGAATTCGACATGCTGATAAAATTCAAACAAATTCTAATTATCAAATTGTAACTAAATCCAAAATCAAATTTTAGCAAAAGTAATAATGTACTCATAACCATTATTTATTTGTAACGATATTTTAGTGAGTCAGAATATGTGCTACCGAGGGGCAGTCAGATACTCCATCACTAAAACAAACAATTTTGACCAAACACTATCCTTGATATAACTCTTATTCCTATTGTCTCCGGAATAACTCTTATTCCTATAGTCGTTTGGTTATCGTTTTCGGCCAAGTTCTTTACTAACAACTTAGTAATTCTTGTAAGTGTGACCCGCCATTTTCAGATCCTATAGGACGGTATGAATTTTCCTCCGAAATAGAAGACAACTTCCAAGACGGAACTATAAGGCCGTATTCATTTTACTGAAGCCTGTGTTGTTCCGAATCCTATGTTACAACCCTCCGAGGGGATAGCCATCGCTAAACGACTAGTAAAGGGCCGCCTAAAGTAAACCAACAGGTGCAACATAGGAATCTCACGGTTCAAACTAATGGAAGAGACCGTAGGATATATTGACACATGTTCTTCACCTACTTACTATGAACTACTTCCTCCGTTTACCTTGATATTGCAAAACACTCTCCGAAGGGAGGTCAATCCCAGGGTGACATGAAGCGTCATATGAATCTCACGGTGTAAACTATGTGGAGACGTGGTAGTTGAAATCTATTTATCGTATAATAGACTTATATTTGAACAACTTCCTTTTATTCACCGAAATCTAGATTTAAGCTAAAAAATACTTTTCAAAGGGAGGTCACTCCTAGGGTGACACGAAGTACCTCTTAAATCTGGATTGTGAACTCTTAGAGACGTGAGAGCTAAAAATAACGTATCATATATGTTATTAATCTCCTACTGAAGTTTTCTGATAAATCTATCATATAGAAGTTATTAAACTACCACTGAAGTGTTCTATTTGGGTATATTTATACTTAGGTTCTTTTCGGCTAATAAAAAAACCCTAAGTGTATGTGGTTTATCCAAGTATAACTCTTATACTTGGACTTTAACCTACGATCTCTAGGTGATAAACCATTTTATTACCTCACATCACTCACGTATGCTCATAAAATCGGTTACCAACGCTCAATAATTCAGCCATAATCCCCAGGTAGGAGGTGTTTCGTAACTCGTCAACTTAAGTACCCCCAGCCTTAGACAGGATTATATACTGGTTGAGTTTGTAACCAAGGTTTTATAAGTTTTAACAATTAAAATAGGTGGTCAACCTACGTGAGCATGTAGCTGTTGTTTATGGATTTTAAATGTCTAACCCAATTTTATAACAACTTATAAAACTTTAGATATGCTATTCATCCATAACATACATGAGGCATTCAAATTTAATATAACATTTATATTAAATACAAGAAACCCTAACATGCATACTATATATTATAACAATTATAACATACTTTCAATGCATGTTACATGCTTTCTATGTTGGGATTTTAAATCTAAATGGCATACTATATGCACATACAAGACTTATTTAATTATAACATACATCAAATGCATAAATAATTAAACATAGACTGATATGGTTTTAGTTTTGGCAAAACCAAGCAAACAGAAGCCTAACTATTACGAAACAGTTTCGAACCGCTCCTGGGCCACTCGAACTGCTGCAAAACGAACTCAAGTAGCTTGAACCGGACCCAAACTGTCTAAACCAAACCAGCCAAGTCTGAACTGGACCAGCCAAGAACTATTCGAAACTGAACCAGACCAGACCACAAGAGAACCGGTCAAACCGACAGCCCTTGCACATGTTCAACATCTCATTAAGTCTCATCATTTAGCAATGACGACCATCGTCTAGCGTGTTGCTAGATCATTTAGTAAATCCTTGATTGTTTAGTGGCACAAAAGGTAAATGATCGTTTAATGCCATCACATAGCATTCAACGCATTGCCCAGCTGCGACACAAAGGTATGTGATCGCGTAGTTCTATCATATAGCAACTCGTCGCATCACCTAACTCCCGCATAAAGGTAAACGATTGCGTAGTGCTATCGCATAGCAACTTGACGCATCGCCTAGCTCCTGCATAGAGGTAAATGATCGCGTAGTGCTATTGCATAGCAACTTGACGCATTGTTTAGCTCCCAATCAAAGATAAACGATCGAAGTAGGCGATCGCTCAAGGCTATCGTATAACTCTTCATCACTATCACTTAGTTCTATCGTATAGAACCAAACGATCGCTTAACACCATCGTCTATCACTGCACGTCATCGTTTTGTATCCATCGTAGCTTAAACAATTGCTTAGCTCCATCATATAGAACATCATTGCATCGCTCAGGATCGTAGGTAAGCGATTTGTTTAGTTCCATTGCATAGAAACTTTAACGCATTGCTTAGCACTATGTCTACACGATCGCTTAGCTTCGTATCTAATTGATCGCTCAGTGCTATCGCGTATCAATTCATCACATCACTTAGCGCACATTGTTGCTAAACGATCGCATTGTACCATTGTATAGTAAATTCAACGTATCGTTTAGTTCCCATGCCAAAGCGATCGCTTAATGCTATCGTATAGCAAATTGAACGCATCTTTTAGCTCCCACAGGTACACGATCGTCTAGCGTTCAACATCACAACAACCAGTGCCCATTGCTATATGATCGTCTAGCTGTTCTTCACATCGTGTAGCATTTAGAGCTAGACGATCTGTTAGCAACTGGAACCACAACGACGAT
Organism: Benincasa hispida; assembly: GCF_009727055.1. Classification (NCBI taxonomy): domain Eukaryota; kingdom Viridiplantae; phylum Streptophyta; class Magnoliopsida; order Cucurbitales; family Cucurbitaceae; genus Benincasa; species Benincasa hispida. Next base: position 56,064,364 of record NC_052351.1, read on the forward strand.
AAGAACAGAGGTTGATTTTCTGGAACTGCAACTCGGCCTCTTCACTTGTTTTTTCGATTTACAACTTAATTTCAACTCTAATGACTCTAAATAAATTACAGACTCTTGGGAACACATTAAAGCTCATCAAGAAAGAGCCAATTACAAATTGAAATGAGAAATTAAAGTGAATTAAATAGCCAAAATTCAAAAACCATATTAGTGCACCAGTTTTATATTTTTCATATAAAACACCCACCAAACAAAAATTAAACCGAATTGAATGCTTATTATGCTCTGATACCAATTGTAGAATTGTATCAATAGCAGTGATAGCACAAGGATCATCTAAGCACTCACATTCACTAATTTTGGCATAATATAAAGCATGCTTCTGCAGAAAAATGGGTTTCAAGACATACCTCTTGTAGAACTTCTTCAAAGCTCTTTCTTCAGCTGCAATCTTCTCCACATCTTGTTGTAGACCACCTCAAGATCTTCCCCACTATTCTCTTGGTGCTCTAGATTGAGTTATGGGACTCAAAACAAGCTTGAATCAAGGGATGAAGGAGAAAAGCTCACTACTGCAACCTTGTTGAAGAACCTTTCTTCAAACTAGGTTTTCTCTGAAAACTCTTTTAATTGCATGACCAATTTTCACTCCAATCTCTTCATTATATTGCAAATAAACATGAAAAGAGAAGAGTTGCATGAATTGCAGCTCATGCTAGGTGAAGACAAGGCCAAGATATTGCAATATGTTTGAACTAGTTCAAAGATGGATAATGGAAAAAACCATTTTTCCATTTTGTATTTTTGTTTTCCAATTTTTCCAATATTATCTAAAAATCAAAATTTTATTTTATAAATCTATTTTGATTTTAAAAATGAAAATTTAATTAATTTCATAAATTAATTATTAAATAAAACTTAATTAATTTAATATCAAATATTAAATTAATTTTAACACATATCCATCTTTATATATTTAAATCATATTTAAATATATAAATTCTCTTATTCTGTTTAATTCTAAATTTAAACATAATTATATCTCATATAATCACTAATTCTCTTAATTCTAATTTGAACATTTCAAATTAACTTATTACACTATTCTAGAGCTAGTCCGTTACGAGCTAGTAGGAGGACCTCGTGGACCTACAGATCATGGGCTCCAACGATCCGAGATTAATTGGCTAAACTCATTAGACAAGATTAATCTTCATTCGTTAACTAATGAGTCATTCCATTAAAGCCCATAGTTGCACTCCCCTCACTGTAGATATATTATGTCCACATGATTTAACCATAATCAACAAGTCGACCCTTACAGGTTGTTCATAATAACGACTAGATCAAATATCTGTTTTACCCCCGAGATTACGTCTTATTCCTCAAGTCCCTCTGATCCTCTAATGAACAAATGGTTTGTGATCCAGTCACCAAACTAAACTCTCTCAGCCCAGTGAGAGGGTGGGGCCCCTTGTTCAAGACCTGGATTTAGTACTTGAAAGAACAACCTTCTCCTATCCCTAAATCGTGTAGACGTGAACTTCGTCTTGCACCCTATGTCCCCAGCTATCTATACAGTCTTACCCCTGAAATGGGAGTCTTATTGAGCCGGCACTGTTTAGCCAACCCTCAACTATGCAAATCTAAGGACAATCTTGAATAAACAGGAGTTCATAGTTAGCTCAGGATTAAGATCGAGTTACCTAGGTCATCTACGTGAAACAGTCAGTCTTAAACAGTAAACAATGTTATAAAGTAAGAGTGACTTATTTCTTGGTCCTGATCTTATACAAACTCATTGCATAGGACGCCCCCACTCCTCATGTCATAACATGTACGAATTAGGATCACATCGTATGTAGCACTTTACAATTCTTGTAACAACTATAGAGTAGGCCACATCCAATGGTACTACCAGAATAAGGTACCCAACCTCATTCATGTTCCATAGATCATTTTGATTATTTACTCGAACCTGATCCAATCATATGTATCCCCATAAAGTTCAAGTACTCATACAATAGTCATGAGTCTTAGTTTATTTGATTTAGACTTTCATACAATTTATGAGATCAATAATAAGTATATTGATAATAGAAAATGTTTATCATTTTACAAATTGTGAGTTTTTAGGACATAAAACCCAACAATACTCCCACTTGGACTAAAACTCCAGGGTTCAATATACAAATATATACAATGTTGAGTTTACATGGAGAGAATAAAATGTACAAATACAATAGACTAGGGCATCACAATACCCATCAATTCTCCCACTTGCCCTAGTGATTCACAACTCGTAGACCTAGTCCTACTAAGTGACCCTCGAACACTTTAGCCGAGAGGGCCTTCGTAAATGGATCAACTATGTTTCTTTTGCTGATTCGTTTATAGCAACATACTCAGCTTCCATTATGGAGTCTGCAATACAACTCTGCTTGATGCTCGTCCACAAAACTACTCCTCTGTTAAGAGTGAATACTGACCCTGAAGCTGATTTCCTCGAATTAATATTGGTCTGAAAGTCAGAATTAGTGTATCTAATAAGGATTAGATCCTTAAGACCATACACGAGCATATAATCTCTCGTTCTCTGATGATAGTTGAGAATGTTTTTAACAGCAGTCCAATGGTTTAGCAAACACATTGATCTACATTAGATTTTAGCAAATACTTTTTAAAACAAAATCCAATTTTGTTTAGCAAAATCTAAATGAAACCCGTGTGATACCTAGTTTTGCAATGATACTTCAGTGGTTTAGGACAAAAGCCACCGAAGGGTAGTTAATTTATTCCTCCTCTGAATTGAGACACTTTCAACCAGTGATTAACACCAAAATAACTCTTGTTCCTATAACGACTAGCCATCATTGATTTGGTCAAGAAATCATTAACTTGATTAACAATTTCTCGTAAGTGTGACCCTTCATTTTAGATCCTAGAGTTTCGTCCCATGTAGCCAATTCGAAGATAAAAAATCCGATTGGGGCAAAAACTAAAGTGACCCTATCCATTTCTGGAGTTCACCTTGATATTGATCAACTGCACAAACCATCCGAAGGGAGACACCCCAAGGGCACCACGAGGTTGTGCAAGAAGATCACACGGTGCAAACCAAAGAAGAAGACCGTAGGACATGTTGACACACATGCTTCACCCACTTACTATAAATACTCTCTCCGTCCACCTTGATATTGACTCATGCAAATACCATCCGAAGGACGATGCTTCTAAGGCACCACAAGGCCAAGCATGAATCTCACGGTGTGAACATTAAGGGAGAAGCTTGAGTGGAATTGACATATCATATATATCTTTTCCTCCCACTGAGTATTTTAAGAACTTAGGGTTTAGTTTACTTAGAAAAAACATGGTTAAATATTTTAACTAAGTGATCGTTTAGGTTTGCCCAAAAGTAACTCTTACTTTGGAAAGTTGAGCAACTTTTGATCATCATTCATTAAACTCTTTAACGAAGTCTTTGATCAACTGTTGCATGCTTTTAGCAAATCTATCTAATTCACCTTTTCAGGTAGCTTGCCAAGTAGGGGTGTTCTATTTTCGTTAGCTTAAATACCCCAGCCTAGCTAGAACCCGCCTTAGACAAAAGGTCCCTTATAGATAGATTTAATACAAATTTAATCTTTTATTCAAATCAATTTAATCTTATTAAATTGATTCAAAAGATTAAACTTAGGTTTCTAATCTCATTAGAACCATGAACTTAGGTCTATCTCAATCCAATTTTAAAACATGATTTTACCTAATTTCGCATGCAACTCTTTCTTTTAGATCTTAGTTCTAATTTCCATTATGACCCTTATAAAACAGAAAGAACTAAAACCATCCACAATGCGAAGCAACACATACAAGGCATTTATAACTCCTATAAATAAACCTAAATGTCATGCTCCATGCATTGTTCATTCATTACTACTTTTATATAACTCTTTTATAAGAAAGAAATGAACCATGCATACATGCTCTCATACACCCTTATACTATAACACTTATAATATAAAGATGATGTATGAATATGCTTAATGCATGCATAAATGTAACTATGATGTATGAATATGCTTAATGCATGCATAAATGTAACTCTTATATTATATGATGCATGAGCATGTTTTGTTGTAATTTGATCATGCCTAATACTTATAATATAGGATGCATGAATAACCGCATAACCTAAGGTGGGTTTAAAATCTATATGTTATAAATTATGGCATATAAATAAACAATCTCATGTACATTAATTAAAAGTTGATGGACCAGGACAATTAGCCTCAAATCCTCGAGAATAAAGCTAACTATTACAAAAGAGCATTGAGTCCACCGGTTCAAACAGGCGAACCAGGTATTGAACCGTTAGGGTGAAGCCGCATCTGCTTGATTGTGTAACAGCTCCTTGTGATTGTCTAACAATGCTATATGAGCATAAACGATCGTTTAGCAATGATCAAGTACCTTTGACTATGTGATGAAGCATGAAGGTCATGTGATCGTGCAGCGCACATTGTGTAACACATGCCTTAAACGATCAAGTAGACGACAACGATGCGGTGAAGCATAATCGTTTAAACGATCGCTGAGCAAGCATCAAGTATCGTATATTGGGTGATCATGTAGCCAGTGACTATGCGATAAAGTATGCTGGACTACACGATCCTTTAGTTCTATTAAACGACGAATATTAAAACTCTATGCGATTGTTTACCTCAAACGTCCATGCAATCGAGCAGCTTACGCTACACGATAGAGTAAACTCTTTACTCAATCGTTTAGCATTAGCTATACGATCGTTTAGTAAATACTACACGATCGGGTAGAACTTTTTTACACAAGCATTGAGCCAAATCTGAACGATCGTTTAGCCTGGGAAACACGATGCGACCAACCATTTGTCTTCTTCCTCGATGAGAACAACATCTCCATGCTTCTAAACTTCATCACAAACGACTCAAAAAACTTCAAACACTTTGAATAGAGACTCGATTGCTTGTTAATTATGCCCAAAAATGCAGGGGCTCTTACAAATTAACACTTTGTAAACTTAAAGAAAGCTTTAAACAGCAGCAATCATCCCGCAAACATCTATCAACACATCCACAAATACATTTAAATGCATTGTAGAAAACTTAGAAACCCATAACGACTGTAAAAGAAGTTCAATGCAGCAATGGAATTTGGAATATCATAACAGCCTAGCTCTGATACCAATTGAAGGAAATCTAAACAGAGATCTTCATGAGCAGTGGAAGTGGATCGTTCTAAATACCATTGAAAAGAACAAACAAATAATTATAGTCATAAACGGAAACAAACAGATTATGCATAAATAGAAATTACAAGCATGCTACTTAAACAAACTAACAAGGGATAGAATATGCAAACCTTTGAAGAACTCTTCTTCATGTATCGCTCGATCAATTTCCAATGTGTCCAAAGAAGCATTTAAATGCAACGAACAGAACACGAATCAACGAACGTCTGAATGCGTCTCGATCCTAATCGAGTCCAACTCGATTCTCAAACTGAATAGGAACACCACCACAAGTATTACCTTGGTATTCTCGGTGTGAGAATCCGGGAGTTGTGGGCTCTGTATGATCTTGGATTGAAGAAGACAGAGGTGGACAATCAAGTAGACAATCGACTAAGTGGGAGATGATGAAGACTGTCTATCATATAGACGATTTACACGATCTTTTGGAAGATGGAGCCTATCATACTATCTATCGTATAGACGATTTACTCAATTATTTAGAAGATAAAGCCTATCGTATAGACTTTACTCATCGACCGTTTAGCAACTAGTGAACGAGTAACTATCGTATAGTCAGCTCGATCGTGTATGCTCTCTATACTACCACTTAATAAAATCTTTTTACTTGATAGCCTTTTTTGTGAGATTATCCGAATGGAACAATTACTAAATTTGGAAAACAATTTTCCTGTTATCTCACAGTTACCATAACTTCCAATAACCTCCCACTCAAATAGTTATTAGAGAAAAAAAAATAATTAACTATCATATAATTAGTATATTATAAATAAATATGATAACCAACTTATCATACTATATTTATAACCTATAGTTTTAATATTTCATCATATGGAACATATAAACCATAGTTCTTTTCCTATTTTATGGTATTTACTATAAATCATATTTATATTAATTCCTCCAATTAATGTATCTCATACATTCTATCAGTTATATCACATATAATTGAACTATTTAATTATATCATATATAATTAAACTTCCTCTTGTTAATTTGAACACTTCAAACTAACCCAAAATCTAATTCTCAACTTGAACCTATTGAGCTACCAAGGGGACCTTATGGACCAGTAGCTTGAACCTCCAACATACATGAATAACTGACTAAACTCTTTAATCACGAGATCCACCATCCGTTAACTGTTGGTCACTCAACTAAAGACTTTTAACTGCACTCTTTGCACTATAGATATATTTATGTGTCCATTGGATATAACACGTCAACAGTGCGATAAACCTTCACAAATCGCTCGTAAGTACAGCTGAGCAAATTTACCGTTTTGTCTCTGTAGTTACATCTAACTCCTTAAGTACCACTGATTCCTCTAATGAACAATGTCATAGTCCTACTATGATTGAGTCCTCTCTTCCAAAGAGAGGGTGTGGCCATTATGTTCATGACTAGGAATTAACCTCAATGGAGCAATTTATCTACTTACCCTTACTTTGAGAAAGGAGTGAATTCCGTTTTGTGTAGTTGAGTTCCCAGCTCCCCAATCAGACGAATCTCCAAAAAGGTAGGCATGTTGAGTTGGCAATTTGGCTATTCTCACCCATATTAATCAAAGGTTAACAAATGTATACGATGACCATGCATTCCTGTCACAAGTATTCTTGCACTCACGCCAAGTATAACGCGAATGCAAGTTTCTCGGGTGATCCGAGGTCGAACTCAGGGACTTGTAGCTAGACGTATGCGGTAATGTATATGCGGCGGTTGAATAAAAGAATGATAGAGGGTATTAGCTAATAACTACTCCTACTCATAACTAACAAACAACACAATGAGAAGTATGAATGAGAGGTAGAGACATGACAACTGTTGATGTGAAGTAAATGGATGTAAAAATAGACAAAATGTGGAGATGTCTTCATCGCAACCCTTGACAGTGACTGCAAGGGCAACCTCAGCCAATGCAAGCTATGCTATCATGCTACACACACTTGAGCCTATTTCTAGGATGTATGCGATGTGTATGCAAAAGGGTCGAGATGATGCATACCGCTACCGTATCCTACTTATTGGACGCATGCATTGTCCTCTCCGTAGGGTGCATACACTGTGTAATAGCAAACGGAGCTTATTCCTAAATCTTCATTTTGGCTTATGCAAACTTAATCTTGCTCTTTCGAGCATCGATTCTAACCTAGCTCTCCCGAGTATTAGGTTCTTTCTTTAGACTCTCTCCCGAGTTGATCTAAAGGTGTGATGGACCCATACATAAGACAAGGTAACCGCAAAAACTTGGTTGACATAAGATTATTCCTATCTCTAGTGAATATATGCTTACATTGCTTGATGCAACCAACCACTTACCCTCCCGGGCAGTTAGTTATTGCTGACTTTACTCATAGACAAGCGTTGCGTCTGCCTATAAATAGGCATTGCTACAACTTCACACCAAGCAAATAAAGTTTTCTCACACACTCGCGCAACGCACACCTTCCGGTGGTTTGCTACATGCTTCATATCTCTAAGCTGCATGACTAAGTATGCGATACTCAAGCAATCTCACTAAATGATGCAATGAAAGTTAAGGATGCTAAGTAAAGAAAGATGGAGATGGAATCGAAGGAAACACAGAAATGCATTGAACACACAATGTATTAATTTCTTAATAAAAAATGTAATACAATACAATATACGAAAAGAAAAGAAAATGAAAGAACCAGCTTGAAGCAATGCCTTGCTTCCAGCAGATGTGTGTCAAGGCTGCCGGTGGTGCCATGGAAGGGCGGTGGAGCTGACTCACTCGAGATCTAACTCCGACGAAGGATCCAGTTGTCACTCGGAATGGAATGAAGGAAGTGAAGAACTCTCAAGCTTTCTTCTAACGCGTTTGTCTGGATTACAAGGATTTTCCCGAAGGCCGAAACTTGGATTAGTTGAAATTCTACTCAGTGGCTTCTATTTATAGAGCTTGGATCGTCGACAGTATTTATGGACCTGCTCTAATTTTGACATTAGCGGCACGTTGGTCCTTTTCTGAGTCTCTACTGCTAATGGCGTGGTAGGTGAAATGTCAACATCATCTTTTGGTTTTCCCGAGATATGCGTTGATGCCTTCATTCCACCAACCTTGCATTCATCCTACTATTATGGTTATCGTGTAGCCGCAATCATGCAGTGACCGCATTCGCTTAATTACCACAACTTTTACACGATAACCGCAATCGCTTGACGATCGCAACTCCTATGCGATAGATACATGCGATTGATTCGCAACACCCATGCGTTGATCATATGTGTTCGCCTTTGCAATGGAGAGTTTCTCTGCATGCGGTCGTCTATGCGATAGCCCGACTCCCGCATTTGCGTCCACTTCCTGTGTTAGCTACAAAAATAGACAATTGAATGCATAATAACGCATAATAATGGTTAGCCGAGATTCTCAATGCTGAATGCCGCAAACTCATTTTCTCATGAATTCCTAAAATAATTGCCGCATTACTTAACAACCCTTATAATTCTAAATAAAAGGCCTAAGATGACGTGCATTTCTGCCCGTCATCATTATGCGATCATGCTACATACATACAACAGCAAGTCATCTCTCAATGCAAATGCTACGACTTATAATTTTGGAACGCATGCGATGATGTCTATAGGACTTACATCTAAGCCTCTATTCTTGCCTATGCGAAGATGAATGGCACACACATACACAAGGCGACTGCATACTACCATAACCTATCTCTAGGGTTCATGCGATGCATGTTGGCAAGCAGAGCTTATCTCTAAGTCTCTATCTCTTGCTGATGCAGATGTAATCTTGCTTTCTCAAGTCTAGATTCTAACCTAGCTCTCTCAAGTCTTAGGTTCTTTCTTTAGACTCTCTCTCGAGTAGCTCTAAAGGGGTGATGGACGCAACATAAGACAAGATGATCGCATGCAATGAAGATCCTAGGTCATGTTAGCTAAGTATTTCTCAACCCATTCAAAGGTTTAGTTACTCATGCATATTGTATAGAGAGTGAACAGATGTAGAAATGCAAGTTCCATTCTATATATGAAATTGAAATACAAAATGACAATGTGAAATAAAGATAAAGAGCCTGGTAGCAATCTCTTGCTTCCCAAGGCTTTTACACTGTTCCTCTCTACTCTGGTCAAAAGATATTCTTGCTCTCACAAGAGTCGGCCCTCTCTCTGTTTTTCATGCTCCCTGGCATAGCTGACCAAGACGATCATCCAACGTCTTCTCCCTTTTCTCGCTTCCGCCTTCTACATATAAGAAAACTAAGAATAAGGCTAACTATCGTCTATATGGTGAACTCTCTAATCTGAGCGAACTCCTTCAATGAAGGTGGCCTCGGTATTTATAGAGCTTCAGGGTGAAAAGCTTTTTCTCTCATATGATTGCACTGATGGGATGACATTAATTCTTTATCTGATGCGCCGAATAATTGTCACCGAAAAGTTGAGTGTACTTGCTACAGTGTCATTAACGAGTTGTCAACTTAATTTGGAGTTGACCATCATCAGCTTTCCGTCCCATCGTGATTTAATGAGCTTTCACCTTGATGCGTCGGCTTTATGTGGCCACCTTCTTGAGTAGATTTTCGTGAATGCATATGATCGCATAGCCTTGCGGTCATAATCTCTTAATACGCTCGGAGGTTAATTTCTTCGAATCGCATTTCCGCCTTGCGCCAACGTATTTTCTGCATAAAATACATAAGTTAGCTGTTTTAATGCGATGGACACATGCGATCGCGATGTTGTGAACTTAATACTTTTGGATGCAATATTGTATATTTTTACCATCGCAATCCTGCATTGTTTTATATCTTTGCACTGTAATAACGTGCATTTCTGCCCGTTATCATAATGCCAAGAAAGTATGTGCCAGATCCTACCCATGTGTTTCCTAAGCAAATAGTGCAATTGAAAGAGGATTTGTCATACGAAGAGGAACTAGTGAAGAGTCTTGACAGATAAGAGCAAGTCTTAAGGAATAAGACAATACCATTGGTAAAGGTACTATAGAGAAACCATAGCACTAAATAAGCTACATGGGAAGCTGAAGAGCAAATGAAAACCAAGTATCCATGGGTGTTTAATTGACGAACTTGTAGCGAAATTTTGAGGATGAAATTTTCTTAAAGGGGAGGTAAATGTGAACCCTGAGCCTTAATTTCTCTACTTGAGTATGTTCCCTACTGAGATCAGTGTGGTGAGTAGGTTGATGTGAAAATTAATGTGTAATGGTAGTGAAAAGGGTGAAAAGTTAAAAGAAAAGTTTGAATTTGAAAACCTGACTCTTGGGTAAAGCTTGAAAAATTGGCTAAGTATAACCCATTGCGTTAGAGGCTAAAAAATTGACTAAGTGTTGTGCCATGCATTGGCTTTGCTCATTTGAGAGGTTATTTGGGCATTAAAGGAAGCCAAAGTGTGGCCGAGGAGGAAGGCATGTGGCAGACAATGTCTTTAGAGATTAGCAAAGCATGCGACAGCCTCCAGTGTGCGCGAGCATAGGCGCTGGGCATTGGAGTTGTGCACGCTAGACAATCGTGTAACAAATGAGCGGCGTTACACGATGAGATATGCGATCTTCTAGCAAATAAGTGGCACTATGCGATAAGGTAGGCGATCGTGTAGCAGATGCGTGGAGCTACGCGATGCGGTAGGCAATCATGCGGCAAAGTGCGGCGCTAGACGATGCGAAGGGTCGCGCTAAACGATAGCGCTATGAGATGGATGATTGCGTTAAGGCTGTCTCTTATACACATCTAGATGTGTATAAGAGACAGCAATAACACTATGCATTGAACGATAGCGTTAAGCGATAGGACGTTGGCACGGTACGATTGGCATCAATGCTAGACCTGTCTCTTATACACATCTAGATGTGTATAAGAGACAGCTATTAGGTCGGCGACAGTGTAGTAAATGAGTGGCACTATGCGATAAGGTAGGCGATCGTGTAGCAGATGCGCGGCGCTAGACGATGCGAAGGGTTGCGCTAAACAATAACACTATGCATTGAACGATAGCGTTAAGCGATAGGACGTTGGCACGGTACGATTGGCATCAATGCTAGACGATGACACTGGGCGATGGCGCTACACAATGGGTGTGGGTGCTAGACGATAGCTGTGTTGTGCTGGACGATGGGCGTCAGCGCTACACGATGGGCATCGGTGTGCTATGCGTTGGGCGACATCGTCGGGTGACAAGCATTAGCGTGAGGTCACTAAACGATGGGGCGGTGAGCTAAACGATTGGATTTGTGTTGATCAGTATTGTCATCGATTAAGAACACCATATGTCCTTAGCACTGGATTTATTTCTATGAAAAATGAAGTGTCACGCTATGCTTTAATGAGAAGCGGTGGAAAGCAATATAAAAACGGGAGGCCGAACTTCAAACGATCAGTTTGATCAATTCCTCCATACAAATTTAGAGTTCTTAGTGTCATTGGAAAGCTCTGAGAGTCTACTTTCAGAGGTGACACTGCTAGAAGAAGTCCTCATCGGATTAAGGCCAGAGAAGGAGAAAAAATACCAGAGGTTCTGTTCTCAAGTGAATCTGAGCCATCGTTAAAGAATTGAGTCTCTAGGACAAAATACGAGCAGTCTGAAGCTGAAATTTGAGGTAATATTCCCGAGAAAATTCCTTACAAGTTTGTAAAAGGAAATTTCTTGAGATGAGCTCTAAAATTCGAGTTATTAATTTCGTAATTTAAATCTGGAATTTTATGAACAAGCAGACAGCTGCTTGAGTTGAATAAGCTGACAGCTCGAAGGAAACGCTTGGATAGACCAAGGGCTGAGTTTTTTTGTGCGTTGGACCTGCTGTTTAGACTGAGGAGAGCTTGCAGTGGAGTCTTGGATGCATAAGCAGCCTTGGGGATGACCATATGCAGCTTTAAGAACACTAAGTGAGAAAGGTGTGGTTGCATAAGTGGTGTTGCGTTTGTGAAGGGCGGTTGGAAGCTTTACATGAGCCAAATCTCAATGAAATTCCAAAGTGTTAAGGTATACAACAAGTTGCGTTGAGTGAAAGTCTTCAAAAGGGAAGGCTAAATGCAAAGCTTACTTAAGGGTTAGTCTCAAAAGGGAGACTTATGCTAGTAGCCAATATATGCTTTTGTATCCATAGGATTGACACCAGTGATAGAAGCATATTGACCCTTGAGGAATAGTTCTAAAAGTTGGGAGTGACTAAATGTTTACAATGTTTTAAAGAAACCATGTTTTAAAGAAAGATTATTCTCATGCTAGCTAGTTTTGCAAAGTAATTTCCAAGCAAACCATGAGTTATGTTTTAAACGCATGCCATGTATGAAAGTTTATTGAAAAACTATTTGTGTGTTTAATTACACCAAGCATGCATTAGTATCTTTAAAGACATGTTTTCTATGTGTTATGCTTTACATGCTTTAAAGAGAAAGTCATTGTATGACTAGTTTTACTTGAAACTCGATACCGAGGGACATTTGAGAAGGTATCCGAGCAGCTCGATACTAAGGGACAAGTTCTGAGAAGGTATCTGAGCAAAAGTACCTAAGCTATGACAGTACTTAGTTATGGCCACGTGCACGTAGGTAGTTAAAGTTAAAGATTGAGAAAAATGGTTCTCTTTTGACTAGCAATTTACGTTGAGATTTAACCACATCAGAGTTATTCTCATCTAAGGAACAATTTAATGTTTTAAGATGAAAACAACTTTCTATGCTTTGTGCTTGGAAAATGTTTATACTGCACTACAAGGTTATTGTAGAAATTTATATTTCAGTTTAATCTCTTTATTGTGACTTTTGCATGAGAATCAATTTTCTTTCTTAAGTCACTCACTAGGCTAGCAAGCTCATCCCGTTTTCAAATGTTTTTCTTTCCCCCCAGGTAGCGGTCAAATCCTCAAGGGGTAGTTCTACATCTGCTCTGCACTCAAGGACAAAGTTATTGTAATCTGTCTGTTAGGTGATTATTGAAAATATTGTGCACATGTTACAGTTGATCATATAGGGACATAAGGTTTTGGGCATCGGGACTTGTGAAACTAGTAAGTAATCTCTGTAAATGTTTCGTGTTTAACAATTAATGTTTTTAGCCATAGAGGCATCTGCTGTGCATGAGATTGCATGTTGGTATCAGAGTTATTTTTGCTAGAGTTATTAGGCAGTAAGTGTCAGCAAAATGGTTGATACTGCCGCAGTCATGTCCTCTCCTAGGCTCGGAGAGTAGTCTGGGAGGGGGTGTGACACAACGACTATAAGGAGTACTTGTTGTAAGAGTATATGACAATCACGAGATTTCTGATAATGTCTTCAAAACACAACTTTCTTCCCTAGTAAGAGTATAACAGGTAGGGGGAATGAAGATTTTTTATCCCTATTAAGAGGTAAGCTCTGGTCGAATCTTTAAATCAACTAAATCACGTATAACATTCAATCCACCTTTAGTTGTTCTTGGAATATCAAAAAGTGTATCTAAATTATTCATGCAAACATTTTTCTCGATTTGCATGACATCTAAACAATGTCATAGGAGATGTTTCCAATAAGGGGGCTCGAAAAAAGTAGACCTCCTATTCTAGAGGACACTCTATCTTGAAATAACCTATTTGCCTCACATGGCTTAAATGGAATTTGTATGTACTTCCTTTTGTGATTTTTCTTTTGTTCTTTTTTTTTTCCTCTTTGAAAATCAAGATCTATAGGTTTTTCAAATACAACCTCTCTAGACAAAGATTTTGGAATACTTACAAGTTCTTTTTGACCATCAAATGATTTCTTTTGACGTTGAAATGATGATTATGTACTAGAAATTTTTGATGTCCAAGGTATGCTCCCTCCCCCGTCCTTTTTCCATATTTCAATCTTATTGAAGATGTGTGATCTCCACAAATTGGACATGCCTTATACCCTTTAACACTACATCCACTAAGGTTTCCATATGCTAGAAACCATTGATCTTCCACGAAAGAACTGTTCTTAAGTTGAATAGTTCCTCTTGATAAACATCATAACATTGCACACCACTTTCTCGCAAAAGTTTTAAATCATCAATCAATGGTTCTAAGTACATCCCAATGTCATCTCCTAGTTTCTTTGGACTTGAAATCAATATTGATAACATCATAAACTTTCTTTTCATACAAAACCATGGGGGAAGATTATTAATGACCATCACAACTAGCCAACAACTATACTTAGAGCTCATATCACTACTAAAGATGTCCAATTTTCCCAGGACCCTGCCCCGAACAGGGCGAGGATTCCCCGATTAGGCAGGGAATGGGAGAGGGAGTGAGGAAAAAAATTCCCTGTGAGCTAAACAAGGACATTCGCCGTCCCCGCCCCGATTAGCTTTTACATATTTATTTAGTATAGTTATCCAATGTTATGTTATTATTATTATTATTATATAAATATTTAAATTTAAATTTCAAATTTGATTATTTTTTTGGAAAATATAATGAATATATTTAAATTGAATGTTTAATTTATATTATATTTGTGAATAATTTGATTTATATTTATTTTCTTTCTACTAAAAGAAATTAATTAGCTTTTTTAGGCCAAAATTTGAGTAATTTATCTTTAAATTCAAATTGTCATATAAAACTAACCATAATAAAAATTTAGTGATAAAGTTAATTATTTAATTAAAATTTGCTCACATTAGTGATTTAAATTAATTGACTTTTTACAAAAAAAAAAAAAAAAAAAAAAAAAGAAGGTAACAGGGAAAAATTCCTCGCAGGGAATCCCCGCCCTTATCACCATGGGAAATTTCAAGGGGATGAGAATGAAATGGGGAGCTCTGTAAGGTGGACATCTCTAATCACTACATAAATTCACTCCATCTGCTGACAATGCTAAACGAAGTTTCCTAGGTTCAAAACTAAGGTCCAGCCACATGGTGTCTACTAAGTTCCAATTGTGGAGTCTGTAAGGTGACATAATTGATCATTTCTCTCTCATTAGCATGCCAAGTCAAGTTTTTAGAAGTTCAACACTTCTAAACATCTGTTAAAATCGTGAAATAGGTAGAAAATACCACATTATTTTGGCAGGGATTTTCTTCTTCTTATTTGTATCTTTACCATGTTTTCACCTTGACTCACCACATTCATGAAACACAATTGTATTGAAATATTCCTTTCAATACAAGTAGAAATCATTAATGCATGCATGAATCTTTTCATATTCCATTCTTTGTGTAACACCCCGTACATTTTTTTTAGTAATAATGTAATTTTAGTAACTTTATTATTTGGAATTTCAGTAATTGTTATTAGTTCGAGGGCCTTTTTGGGATTTTGGACTTCAAGTGTAAGTGCCGGAATTTAATTGTTGGCGTGAAATTATTCAATTTGAAAATTAATGACAGGAATTAATTTTCTTTTGAAAAGGAAAGGAATTTAATAGTATAAAGTGGAATAAGTAAAAGAATAAAGTATAATTATACTTATTTCCTTTTTAGTTATTATTATTATTATTTATAAAAAAAATCAAATCCCCTTTCTTTCTCACGCATCCGGTGCCCCAACCCCCCTGAGAAAACCTAGCCGTCGACGCAACTGGTGACCACGCCGCCTCCAGCCATCGGCGTTCCACCCGACGTCGGTCCGAGCCATCTCGCCACCGCCGACCCAACCCGTTCCCGTTGCGTCATTGTAGAAGCCCAGCCTCACCCTCCGGATCCGCGCGTCTGTCGCCTCTCTGTCGGAAACTCAGCCTTGTTCGTTGCTTCAACCGTCGTTTCAAGTTCTCTCCAGGTGTAGACTCGCGCGACTAGAAGCCAACCTAGTTCGCCGTTTGTCCGAACCGACCAGCGCTGCTCCAGACGCGTTTGCACCGGAGCCGCCGTGGCGCAATCGGCCGGATCTGCACCGAATTCTTCTTGTCGCTGCTGTCGTTGCTCGTGCCATCATCAGATTTGTCAACTTGGATAAGATTACTACTGGTTAGGGTTGTTTCAATTTATTCTTGACTGCCCATTTACTGTTGGCACCAATCGATTGAGGCCTTTATGTGTCAACCTTAGATTCATGTTCTTAAAGGTATTAAGGTACTATTTCGTGAAGTTGGACTTGTTTAGAAGATTTTGGGTGCCTCATATCACACCGTGGGTGAGTTTAGCCAGATTTTTGGCAGTACTTGGAGTATGTGCAATTAGGCCTTGGTTTTAATTTTAAAACTTGGTTGCGTTCTTATGTCAGGGTCTTACTGGGAATTGCTGATTTCATTGGCTGTCTGAAATTATCTGCGGATTTTCAATTTAGGTAAACTTAAATCGAAGATCTTTAAATAATTTGGTTAATTGGAGTTAGACTCAAAATATTGATTTAAATATTGGATTTATCTTAGGTGTTGCTTGCCTTGAAAAGGATAAGCTTGCTTAGGTTTCTTTGGATTTAACTTTGAGGTAAGTAATCTTACTACTGGAACTGCCCACGGGCCAGACATTAGATGTATGCTAGCATGATAAATGAATGTTATGACAGAATGATAACATGATAGGTTGATAGTATAATATGATCAAAGTATGTTCTGGTACGAGATCTGAATTATTTATTTATGCACATAGACACTTGAATGCTAGTATGAGATGGTATGTGCTTCCATGGTTGTATTTGATCTGATGATGTTGAGGTGTACATGTATGTTGTAGAGCCATGATGTTGAGGTGTGTATGTATATCATAGATTCGTACAGTGTTGATTACTGATTGTTAGATGCCCATTAGATTTCGTGTTTCCTTCGGGATTCACAACTTTGTGTTTCCTTCAGGATTCACTAGTTTGTGTTTCCTTCGGATTCACCAGTTTGTGTTTCCTTCGAGATTCACCAGTTTTTGTTTCGTTCGGGGTTCACCAGTTTGTGTTTCCTTCGGGATTCACTAGTTTGTGTCTCCTTCAGGATTCACCAGAGGTAGTGGGCATACTTAACTACAGTAGGATAAGACTCAATCTCCTTCTTGTTTCTTGTGTATATGTGTCCCATGAGGACTAGAGTAGTTTATATGTTTCACCAGAGGTGGGTATCTAGAGGACATAGATGCCTAGCCTGACCCCAGTAGTGGGGTTACTTACTGAGTATTTTATACTCATTCTTTCTCATGTTGTTGTTTCAGGTAAGGGTAGAGATGCACCAGCGATGGACAAGAGAAATTCGTGATCGAGCCATTGGGACTAGTTTTTACGCTTCCGCATCATGAAATTTAGAGTTCTTTTCATGTTTCTCTTAACTTGTAGTTTTGATGTTTAAAACTTACTTTTAAGAATTGTTTTTCAGACTTATTTACTATCGTTTATGATTTATGGGTAACCTACTATTGTTTTAATATTCGAATTTAATGAAAGTCTTTTGAATTTACCTTATTTAATTAGCATTTATTTCGACATAACAGAGTGTCGTTTTGAATTCCATGCATGCATGTATTTTAGAAACGACCTAACTTAAGTCTTAGGTGGTCGAGTCGTTGCAGTTGGTATCAGAGCCCATGTTTTGGGTTCTGTAGATTGACTTACTACATAAGTCTAGATAGTTTTTGTGGCCCAGTAACGGATCCCTCGTCATCGCTAGGTACGTCCTACTAATGAAAGTTTCAATGCATATATGAGAACAGTGATATAGTGTTTTAAATGCATGATTTCTGAGAGAGACCCAGAAATAGCTAGTTAACGTATGAATTTATGACATGACATGGCACCTAAACCTAGAACAAGAAAAACAGTTAGAGAAGAAATGCAAGCAGAGAGAGCTGAGAGTTGCCAGACTGTCCCGGCAGCTCCAAATCCGCCTGTGACCCAAATTGATGAAAAGGTGATGGAAGCTAGAATTAGTGAAGTTGTTTCATCCTCTCTAATGGGAAAGCTGCAGGAGGTGATTCGTAGCACGATGGCAGGACAGACTGCCCAGACGCAGGCTCAGGAGGAACCGGTGCTACCCGAGCAATTACAATAGACCCGACCGCAGGATAGAGACATGCAAAGCCTGTCTCTTGAGGCTAAACATCTGAGGGATTTGCGAAAGTATGACCCTCACCCCTTTGATGGATCGTTGAGGGACCCCACCAAAGCAAAGATGTGGTTGTCATCTATTGAGACAATATTCTGTTTTATGAGGTGCCCAGAAGAGCACAAGCTTCAATGCGCAGTTTTCATGTTCACTGGTAAAGCGAAAATCTGGTGGTGTTCAGTAGAAAAGATGATTGATATTGGTGGTGAACTTGCAACTTGGGAGCAGTTCAAGGAGCGCTTTTATGAGAAGTACTTTTCGGCCAACACTCGATACAAAAAACAGGCAGAATTCTTGAACTTGAGGCAGGGAGTTATGTCGGTGGAGGAGTATGAATAGGAATTTGATAAACTGTCTCGCTTTGCTCCTAAACTAGTAGCCACCGAGGCAGCGAGGACAGAGAGATTCATCCAGAGCCTGAGAAGCAGACTCCGAGGGATGGTGCATGCCTTGCACCTCAAGACGTATGCCTGTCTCTTATACACATCTAGATGTGTATAAGAGACAGATACAGGAGGTCACTCGGGATTGGGACCTCCAAAAGGTCAGAAAAGGAAGGCTGAGCCCAAGGCTCCTGAACATCAACAGAGGAAACAGGAAACAATGAATGTGATAACGGGTAGAAATGCATTTCATCATAGTATTAAGTTCTAAAACAATGATGGATTACGTTGATGAAATATGTTAAATTGCGTCCATTAAGCATAAATTCTATAATATTACGGTCGCATGCATTCAATGCATTAGAGCAGTTGATCTTTATATTTTTGTTCAGAATAATGTGTTAACGCAATGGAGAGAATGCGATCATAGGAGTACATTGGTCGAGTGCAACTTCACCGCAAGACTTTGCGTTGATCGTGCTCGCAAACATTCGCCCAAGAGGAATCACCGCAACTTGGTCAGCGCAACATGGTGGGCGCATCCAGGTGAAAGGATAATTAAGAGAGATGGGATAGAAAGCTGATGACAGTCGGATCCAAATTAAGTTGACAGCCGATAACGGTCACAAAGTACATTCAGCTTTATCAGTAACAATCATCCAGCGCGTCAATCAGGAATTAAAGCTATCCCATCTATACAACTGGAAGAGAGAAGCCGCCTTTCACCATGGAAACTCTATAAATACCAAGTGCATTCTTCAGAGGAGGGGTGAAGTAGTCGATTACTTCATCACTTTACAAGTTCATGCCCCTGTCCATAGTTTTCTTTCATTTCAAGGTGGACGCGAGGAAGAAGGTGTGCCGGTAGATCATTTCGGGAAGCTTGGGAAAGCACCGGAAGCTCCAAGATAGAGTGAGGGCCGACACCTGCAGAAGTAGGAACATTTGTAGATCAGAATAGAGATTCTTTGTAAAAAGCCTCGGTCAGCAAGGAATTGCTACGAGGCTCTCTACCTATACTTTCCATTGTCATTTTTCTCTATATCTGTTCACTCTCTCTTATTTATGCATGAGTAGCTAAACTTGTTGAATGGGTTGAGAAGTAGATAGCTAGCATAACGAGGGAATCTTCATCTTTGCGACTAACTTGTTTATGTATGCTTCATTCGTCTATTAGAGATACTTGGGAGGGTAGTCTAAAGATAGGATCTAGACTTGGGAAGGTCAGGTCAGAATCTAGGTTTGGAAGAACCAGATTAGAATGCATAAATGGGAGATAGGCGCTTAGGAATGATCCCTATTTGTTATTAACGCATCCCATGCATCTTAGCAATAAGATATGATTGTATGCGGTCACCTTGCTTTCATGCATTTTGCATCAACGCATAGGACAAGAGTAGAGACTTAGAGATAAGCTCTATGGACATTTTTCATTCAACACATGCATCTTAGACTTAAGAGTGTCTCATTTACATTAATAAATGACCTGCTGTGCATGGTTGTAACATGATCGCAAGGTTTGACACATTCCCAAGTAATGCTAGCTAACGATCTTCTCAACCCATTCATCGCATACTCATTGCATCTATCAACACAACTATCTTTCTAAAATTCGTCGGCTTTATTTACTTCTTTTTCATCAATGCAACAACACACCCAAAACTTATTTATTTACTTGGTTACCACAAAGTTTTCATAAATATTACCAACTTAACTATTTTCATAAGTCCTTGTGTTCGACTCTGGACTTACCAGAAAACTCCGGGGAATTTACACTTGAATTCCGTTGGGAAAACTTGAGTGCACAATGCAATCCACCAACGCATATCATCCATATTTCCATTCATAAAATAACGCATCAAGTTTTTGGCACCTTGCCGGGGACTTCGACAAAATAGTTGTTAACGGTAATTTTTGTGATTTCTTTGCAGAACTCTCAATCTTTGGCGAACTACGACCCATAGATTGAGAGAAAATTTTGAAGGAGACTACGAGACCACCAATAGCAATCACAATTCGATTAAGAAGAGATGGTGGAGCAGCCTGGAGGAGGAGCACCAAATGATAATAATGTCATGGCGAATCCGATTCTATTAGCAAACGATTGCAATAGATCCATTAGGGACTATGCATCGCCAAACCTCTATGATTTCTCTTCAGAAATCATGAGGCCTACCCTCGATGGAAGCAGATTTGAGATGAAATCGGTGATGCTGCAGATGATCTAGACTGCAGCTCAATTCGGAAGAAGGTGTGGCGAGGACCTGCACGCACACCTCCGAAGTTTTATTGAAATCTACAATACTTTTGTGTTCCCAAACATCTCTGCTGAAGAAGTTCGACTAACGTTGTTCCTATTTTCTCTCTGTGATCAGGCTAGGAAATGGGCTTATTCGCTCAAACCAAGAAAGATTACTTCTTGGGAATAGGTAGTGGAGAAATTCATGAAAAAGTATTTTCCACCTACCGAGAATGCGAGAAGAAGAAAGCTTATTACTAATTTTGAACAAGATATGGACGAATCGCTCAACGATGCTTGGGCGAGGTTTAAAAGGTTTGTCCGAGATTGTCTACATAATGGGCTACCAGACTACTTTCAAATGGAAAATTTCTATCACGATTTGAATCCTGCTTCGTAGACTGCTACCAATGCGGCAGCCGCTGGTGGTCTGCTTGAAAAAACTTACAAGGAGGCGAAGAATATTCTGGACTGCATATCTAAGAACAATGAAGACTGGCGGGAGAGTGACCAGAGATTAAGACTCAAAGATTCTGACGCAAATAACGGTGCCATTGTTTCGTTACAAAACAAAATGACCGCAATGATGAATTTGCTTCAAGGAATGGCGATCAGCAGCCCAACACCGCAAGGTGGGCAAATTAATGCAATAAGTCAAAACACCGCAAGGTGTGCGACTTTCAGTGATGGGCATGCGATGGAAGATTGCCTGCAAAATCCACAGTCTGTATATTTTGTAAAGAATAATCCATTTTCAAACACTTACAACCCCGGGTGGAGAAAACCACCCCAATTTGCTTTGAAGAATCACAACAAAATTTCAATCTTTGGCAAGCAAAAAGAAGGGCCACCAGGATTCTTTCAATGCAACAATGGTCAACAAAGCAATCAAGAAAGTAGCTCACAACAACCAATGCAATCTTCCTCTCTCGATAGCCTATTGAAGCAATATATAGAGAAAAATGAGACAATACTTCAAAGTCAGGCTACGTCCATCTGCAACCTTGAATTGCAAATGGGCCAAACTGCGAATGTGCTGAAAAGTAGACCGCAAGGGGCGTTGCCAAGTTCAACCGAACTTGCACGCAACCCAGGGGGATCAGGAAAAGAGCAATATCAGGTTGTGACATTGCGCAGTGTGAAGACTGTGGAGGGAGAAAAAAAGAATCATAGTAGAACAACTTCCATCGAAACTGAGCTCGAGATTGCAATAATGCAAGAAGAAGAAAGAGAAAACGAAGCAGTGGAACCTGAGGTTGCGTCGACCTCAAAGTCAGATGATACAGAAACCGTGAAAGTTCAGTTACCACCTTTCCCTCAGAGGCTAAGAAAGAAGAAAAACGAAGAGGTACAGTACCAACGCTTCTTAACTATGTTAAAACAATTACATGTTAACATTCCTTTCAGTGAAACGATTGAGGAAACGTCTACCTATGCCAAGTTTCTGAAGGACATGGTAACTAAGAAAATAGGCACTAGGAAATTTGCCACGGTGGCATTAACGCAAAGTTCCAAATCTATTATTCCACCGAAGATGAGTGATCCTAGGAGATTCATTATTCCTTACTCCATAGGAGGACTCTATATTAGGCAAGCCCTGTGTGACTTTGGGGCTAGCATAAATTTGATGCTGCTGTCAATTTTTAGACAATTAAATGTGGGACAACTTGTGCCCACATCAGTGACTCTCCAATTGGCTGATAGATCTCTAGTTCATCCAGAAGGTAAGGTGAAGGATGTGCTGATCACAATTGATAAATTTATTTTGCCAACTGACTTCATCATCCTAGATTTTGAGGCCGACAAAGATGTGCCCATCATTTTGGGGCAATCTTTCCTATCAACGGGTCGTGCTCAAATTGATGTGTACAAAGGAGAAATCACTTTGAGCATAAACAAACAGAAGCTCAAATTTAATATAATTCGTGCCATGAAATTCCTGGATGAGGAAGACCTACAAGATTCTGACGATGACCTAAATTTGATTGAAGAAGAAAAGTCTGACGATGAGTGTGAAGAAGAGGATGCCAATGCATCCGTAGCTGCCTGCAATGCAATCATGGAAAAAACAAACAAAGAAGAAGAAATTATCGCAATGCAAAAAGAAGAGCCAAAAGATGAAAGAAAAACAATGCAACCTTCCCTGGTGGAACCACCAACACATTTGAAGTATTCATTTCTGGGGCAGAATGAGAAACTACCAGTGATAATTTCCTCTGCGCTCAACGCAGATCAAGAGAATGCGTTGATGAGCATTCTCAAGAAACATATACGAGCAATTGGCTAGACGCTCGCTAACATTAGAGGAATTAGCCCCACTACTACATGCACCACATTCATCTTGAGGACGACCACAAAGTAAATATTGAAAATCAATGCAGACTTAACCTTGCGATGAAGGAGGTCGTCAAGAAGGAAATTATCAAATGGCTAGATGCGGGCATTATCTAACCCATTGCAGATAGCACGTGGGTAAGTCCCGTGCAATGTATGCCAAAGAAGGGCGGAATGACGGTAGTCCCTAATGAGAATAATGAATTAATACCACAAAGAACCATCACTGGATGGCGCATATGTATGGACTACCGCAAATTGAATGCGGCCACAAAGAAAGATCACTTCCCTCTGCCATTCATTAATCAAATGCTAGACAGACTAACAGAGAATGATTTCTATTGCTTCTTGGATGGATACGCCGGGTACAATCAAATCATGATAGCTCCTAAAGACCAAGACAAGACCACATTCACCTGCCCATATGGGATATTCACTTTTCGCCGCATGTCGTTTGGCCTCTGCAATGCACCGAGCACGTTCCAGAGGTGCATGATGGCGATCTTTTCAGATTTTCTCGAGGACTCGGTGGAAATATTTATGGATGACTTCTTCGTTTATGGGAACACTTATGAAGTCTGCCTGGCCAATTTGGAGAAAATTTTGAAAAGATGTGAAAAGACGAACCTGATGCTCAACTAGGAAAAATATCACTTCATGGTGAAAGAGGGTATACTGTTGGGACACAGTTTCTCGGGAAGGGTTGGAGGTGGACAAAGCAAAGATCAACGCAATTGAAAAGCTTCCACCTCCAACCAGCGTGAAGGCGATGTGAAGTTTCTTGGGCCATGCTGGATTCTATAGACAATTTGTTAAAGACTTTTCTAAGATTGCACGACCACTGAGTGTGTTGTTAGAGGCGGACAGAAAGTTTGAATTTGACAACAATTGCCTTAACGCATTCCGAGTTTTAAAAGATGTGCTGATTATCGCGCTCGTGCGTCGGATTGGACATTGTCGTTCGAAATCATGTGCTATGCAAGCGGCTATGCGATGGAAGCCTCAATAGTGCAAAAGAAGAAAACTATTTTACACTCCATTGCATATGCGAGTAAAACATTGAACCCTTCTCAAATAAATTATACCACCACTAAAAAAGAACTCCTGGCTGTGATTTTTGCGTTGGAGAAATTCAGGGCATATCTGTTGGGAACAAAGGTACTCATTCACATTGATCACTCGACAATCAAATATTTAATGACAAAGAAGGATGCAAAGCCGAGGCTAATCAAATGGGTTCTTCTCCTTCAAGAATTTGATATCGAGATAATTGATTGAAAGGGGACAGAGAATCAAGTTGCGAATCACTTATTCAGATTAGAGAATCCTAAGGTTGACCGTAATGAATCTGAAGTGAGTGCTTTGTTTCCAGACGAGCAGCTGTTCCACATAGAAGAATTGCCCTGGTATGCGGACATCGTTAATTATTTGGTTTGTGAACAATTTCCTGAAGATTACACATACCATCAACAGAAGAAGATCAAGCATGAATGCAAACATTACTATTGGGATGAGTCGAATCTGTATAAAAGAGGTGCAAACCAAATCATTCGATTATGCGTACCAAACGCTGATCAACAATGCATATTGTCACAATGCCACGATTCGCCATATGGAGGGCACTTTGGAGGATAACATACTGCAACCAAAGTTTTGCAAAGTGGATTCTTTTGGCCTTCATTCTTTAAAGATGTTGCTGACTACACAATGACATGTGATCGGTGTCAATGCACCGACAACATTTCATGGAAGAATGCAGTGCCAATGAACACTATCTTGGAGCTAGAATTATTTGACGTTTGGGGGATTAATTTCATGGGACCATTCCCTCATTTGCATGGCAAGCATTATATCTTATTGGTCGTCGATTACGTTTCCAAGTGGGTAGAGGCGATTGCATGCGCCGCAAGTGATGCGACAGTAGTCTCCCAGTTCCTCAAGAAAAAAATTTTCACTCGTTTTGGCACTCCCTGCGCCATCATAAGTGATGAAGGATCACACTTTGTCAACCACAGTATAAAGGAGCTGCTGTGCAAGTACAATATCTTCCACAAGGTGGCCACCACATACCATCTGCAAACAAATGGCCAGGCTGAAGTGTCCAATCGTGAAATTAAATTGATACTTGAGAAGGTGGTATTTGCCAAAAGATTGGGTGATGAAGCTTGATGATGCATTATAGGCATACCGGACCGCATTTCAAACACCTTTAGGTATATCCCCCTATGCGTTGGTATTTGGCAAGGCGTGTCATTTGCCGTTGGAGTTGGATTATAAAGTATTGTGGGCGGTCAAGAAATTGAATTTTGATTTGAAGAAAGTAGGGGAAGAGCGAAAACTGCAGCTGATCGAGCTAGAAGAATGGAGGGTCAACGCATATGAGAATGCGAAGATTTATAAAGAGCGCACCAAGCGTTGGCATGATAAACGCATATGCGCTAGAAACCTCCATGTCGGCCAAAAGGTCTGACTCTTCAATTCGAGATTATAGCTCTTCCTGGGAAAATTAAAATCGCGCTGATCCGGTCCCTTCATCATTAAAGCAATATCTCCACATGGTGCGATGGAACTGATCACCGAGGATGGCAGTTGAACATTTAAAGTTAATGGACAACAGGTAAAGGCATATTGTGGAAAAGATTTCCAGCTAGAAACAGTCTCCACAAAGTTTAAAAACCTGGATTATCCCTTACTCAACTCTTTGACATTTAACTCATCGTCATTTTACTATTATCAGTATTTCACTTAGTTCTCTAAAAATAATAATAATAAAAAATAAAAAATAAAAAACTTGTTGTTTTGTTTTAAAATCATTTGACCTTCTCTTTGTCTGTTTACAAGGATTAAGGCACAGAATTGCGAAGAAGCAAATGATCTCATTCCATCACCGCAAGGATGGATGCATCAATGCATAATGTGGGCGACAGCGCAAAAATTTGGAAGTGTACTCTCCCTTATCTTTGTTTCAAATTTTGCGCTATCCCATTGCATTTTAAGTTTTATCACCGCATCCTCCTTAATCACTGCAATCATTTTCCAAGTAGATAAATTTAGTAGTTCACCGCATGTTGTTTCTTTGCCAAGAATGATTTCAATGATGAAAAATATGCTTCTATTTCTTTCGTATACACTAGAGTCAACTTAGTCTTAAAATAGTTACCTCATGAAATATATCTAGAAGTTAGGGGTTTGCTAGCTTTCTTTCAAACTCTCTTTACAAGCATTCTATGACCATCGCATGACCTATTTTAATTTCTTTTGACAATGAGGACATTGTCGCATTTTAAATTTGGGGGTGAGGTATTTATTTTCAACCTTGCAATATAAAAAAAAATATATAACTATATGTATATATAGATATATATATATTTGAGAATAACGACTCCACTATCAACGCAATGGAAAACCCATGTTGATAAGAGTTAAGTTGTGAAAGGCACTTACCCGTAGTTGGATGTCCGCATGACACACGTGGGGGCAAGCCAAAACGAAAGTAAGTCACCAGGATCAACGCATAAATCAATGACCTCAACTCCACTACCAAATCGGTATAAGTTTAGTTTGAGAAAGAGTGCATTGCTCGTAGTTGGATGTCTACATGACACACATGGGGGCAAGCCAAGACACTCGGATCAGCGCAAGGTCAGAAAAAAAAATAACAATGAAGAAATTTTTTGTGCAAGGATAAAATCATTTGACACCCCAGAAGAAAATTTTGTTTTAAAATAAATCATGCGATGTTTTGGAATTTAGTAAAGTCCTTTTGAAAGTTAAGCTTGCAATTCCTAAGTCTTAGAAATATTTTAGGAAGAGACTTGAATAAGACTTAAGAAAATTTTAGTATATAGGATTTGAATGAAGTATCCTTGAGAAATCTAGGAAAGAAAACTTTGCGGTTAACTTGCTAAAGGAATCTTTAGCTTATGCTTGAGGACAAGTATTGTTTAAATTTAGGGGTGTGATAACGAGCAGAAATGCACGTTATCATAATACTAAGTTCATAAACAATGTTGGATTGCATTGATGAAATATGTTAAATTGCGTCCATTAAGCATAAATTCTATAATATTGCGGTTGCATGCATCCAACGCATCAGAGTAATTGATCTTTACATTTTTGTGCAGAATATGCGTTAACGCAATGCAGAGATTGCAATCATAGGAGTACATTGGTCGAGTGCAACGTCACCGCAAGACTTTGCGTTGATCGTGCTCGCAAACATTCGCCCAAGAGGAATCACCGCAACTTGGTCAGCGCAACATGGTGGGCGCATCCAGGTGAAAGGATAATTAAGAGAGATTGGATAGAAAGCTGATGACAGTCGAATCCAAATTAAGTTGACAGCCGATAACGGTCACAAAGTACATTCAGCTTTATCGGTAACAATCATCCAGCGCGTCAATCAGGAATTAAAGCTATCCCATCTATACAACTGGAAGAGAGAAGCCGCCTTTCACCATGGAAACAATATAAATACCAAGTGCATTCTTCAGAGGAGGGGTGAAGCAGTCGATTACTTCATCACTTTACAAGTTCATGCCCCTGTCCATAGTTTTCTTTCATTTCAAGGTGGACACGAGGAAGAAGGTGTGCCGGTAGATCATTTCGGGAAGCTTGGGAAAGCACCGAAAGCTCCAAGATAGAGAGAGGGCCGACGCCTGCGGTAGCAGGAACATTTGTAGATCAGAATAGAGATCAGTGTAAAAAGCTTCGGTCGGTAAGGAATTGCTACCAGACTCTCTACCTTTACTTTCCATTGTCATTTTGTACTCAACTCAGTTGTAAGAATGGAATGTTTTTCTCTATTTCTATTCACTCTTTGTTATTTATGAATGAGTAGCTAAATTAGTTGAATGAGTTGAGAAGTAGATATCTAGCATAACGAGGGAATCTTCATCTTTGCAACTAACTTGTTTATGTATGCTTCATTCGTCTATTAGAGATACTCGGGAGGGTAGTCTAAAGACAAGATCTAGACTTGGGAAGATCAGGTCAGAATCTAGGTTTGGAAGAACCAGATTAGAACACACAAACGGGAGATAGGCGCTTAGGAATGAGCCCTATTTGTTATTAACGCATCGCATGTATCTTAGCTATAAGATATGATTGTATGCGGTCACCTTGCTTTCATGCATTTTGCATCAATGCATAGGACAATAGTAGAGACTTGAGGATAAGCTCTATGGACATTTTGCATTTAACACATGCGTCCTAGACTTAGGAGTATCGCATTTACATTGGGAAATGACTTTTTGTGCATGGTTATAACATGATCGCAAGGTTTGACGCATACCCGAGTAATGCTAGCTAACGATCTTCTCAACCCATTCATCGCATACTCATTGCATCTATCAATGCAACTATCTTTCTCAAATTCGTCGGCTTTATTTACTTCTTTTTCATCAATGCAACAACACACCCAAAACTTATTTATTTACTTGGTTACCACAAAGTTTTCATAAATATTACCAACGTAACTATTTTCACAAGTCCCTCTGTTCGACCCTGGACTTACCAAGAAACTCAGGGGAATTTACACTTAAATTCTGCTGGGGAAACTTGAGTGCACAATGCCATCCACCAACGTATATCATCCATATTTTCATTCATAAAATAACGCATCAGAATGCTCCACATCAGTAGGGACAGCAGGGTTCCCAGGTTATGACTAGCAGGGAGGATAGGCCGATATGTACCCCTTGTGGTTAACGACATTGGAGACGTTGTCTAGCAGACTCTGGGATCTGTTTTCGATGTGGCTAGAAGAGGCATATGTCAGATAGATGGCCGAGGAGGAACACGTCTAAACACAGGGTCCAGCATATAAGTTCATTTCAGGGAGGCCCGAGTCCTCAGCAACAGCATGGTATGGTGTTTTCTACCACTGGGTATGAGGCCGAGAAGTCAGGCACAGTGGTGACAGGTACACTTCCCATTTTGAGGCACCATGCTTTAGTTTTGTTTGACTCTGGTTCTTCACATTCATATATATCTGCTGTATTTGTGAGGCATGCCATGTTAGATTAAGAACCTTTTCCATTTTCATTGTCCATTTCCACTCCATCAGAAGAGTTCATGTTAGCTATAGAAAAGATAAAAGCATGTCAGGTAGAGATAGCCAATCGCACATTAGATGTAACCTTGATAATTTTAGATATGAGCGATTTTGATGTGATATTGGGTATGGATTGGTTACCTAATCATGCCAGCATAGATTGCTCTGTAAGAAGGTCATCTTTAACCCTACTACAGGAGCCAGTTTTAAGTTTAAAAGAGTTGGGACCGTAGTCCTACCCAAAGTGATTTCAGCAATGAAGGCCTATAGACTGTTTGACCAAGGAGCCTGGGGCTTTATGGCCAGTGTGGTGGACACTAGAGAGACTGAAGTCACCTAAACTTCGGAGCCAGCAGTGAGGGATTTTCCAGACGTTTTTCCAGAGGATCTTCCCGGACTACCACTGTAGTAGGAGATAGATTTTGCTATTGAGTTAGAGCCAGCCACAACCTTTATTTCGAATGCTCCATACAGGATGGCCCCGACAGACTTGAAGGAACTGAAGGTCCAATTGCAGGAGTAGTTGGACAAATGTTTCATATGTCCTAGCGTGTCACCATGGGGTGCACCTGTTTTGTTTGTGAAAAAGAAGGATGGATCGTTACGTCTGTGCATTTATTATAGAGAGCTGAATAAGGTGACAGTGAAGAACAAGTATCCCCTTCCCAGAATTGATGATTTATTTGACCAGTTGCAGAGAGCTACGGTATTCTCTAAGATTGATCTTCGGTCAGGATACCACCAGCTGAGAATAAAGGACAGTGACATACCCAAGACAGCTTTTCGTTCGAGGTATGGTGTCACACCCCCTCCCAAGCCTTAATCACCAAGACAGGGAAGGGAGCGTGAAGGTAACTAATAGCATCCTAAGACAATATTCATGTTCAATATTTCCCCACATATTTATTATAAATTTTAATAAGTTTACAGTATTCCCCTTATCTCCCTATACACATAAGTAGATTTTCTCTCTATTCTTTGTTATATGGTCTGAGTTGTGCCCTGAGAGTTTACCAAATCCTGAGATGGTGGTGGTGGGTGGTGGCTCCTCTTCGAACGCTCCGCTTTGCCACCTGGGGGGGGGGGGGGGGGGGTATAAGCAAATATTTGAAAAAAACATAAGCTAATATTTTTCTTATAAACGAAACCTTGGCTTATAAAAAATAAACTTTTGGGGAAAACAGCGTGCAATCACAAAAACACATTAATACCATTTCAAATTCATTTCCTCAGCCACGCCGCTGAATCATTTCCTGTTAACGGTCACTACTGTCAACACAACAACAATTTTATGGAAACTTTCCCTATACCCCATTTTTTCGCCAATGTGCACATCGAACCAATTCTTTCCCACTAGTTAGCTTAGGTAACTTGGCCATATTTCCTGTCGGTCGTCACCGACTATCGTTTCCCGCCGACCGAGAGCCGACCATATTTTCGCGCCAAGCACCCTTTTTCAAGCATACTAACTATATCTCGGTTATAATTCAAGTTTCTACAGCACATAACATGCAATATCATGACCACACAACAACATATTAAAACTATGCATCTCTTTTCATGCATATTTGATATTACCTCAACATATAAGCATCATACATATATGTATACATGCATAAAATCAAAACATATAGTAACTGCACCATCAGCAAATCCTCCTAATGCAATTTACTTGTAAATATTCTTCTCTACTCAAACAGAATATGAATCTGTGCAGCACCTCCTTCGAATTCCTTGCCTCCACCACCAACGCAGCTTTCCCACTAAATGCTCACTCTCTACTTAGGATTTTACTGCTGAAATTGTTTGGAATGAGTTTAACCTTCATGCCGAGCCTCCTATTTAATAGCCATCCCCAGCTTTTTTCCACACGACAATCACCATACAAATGGCTCTTCCTTAGGCTGCCACGCTAACTCTGGCTAGCAAGCTTTGAGTTGTCTAAATTCTGGGTTTTCCAACCAAAATTATCCTTAATTTGCATGTAGTCTCAAACCGTACACCACCTACTTAAAGTTGATAAAAATATTTTGCATGATAATCTCCCTTTGCCACTTCACTGCTTTAATTTCTGATTTATTTATCCAAATTAACTAATGAACGCATCCAATTCTCCTCAACATGCGTCCATCTGTCCCAATCTCGCTGGTTTCGCTCTCGTGGCTCTCGCTCTCTCCAACTTTCTCACTGATTTGCTCTCGTTCTCTCCCACTTTCTCGCTCGTTTTGGCTCTCGTGGCTATCGCTCTCTCCAACTTCTCGCTGGTTTTGCTCTCGTGGCTATCGCTCTCCCCACTTTCTTGCCAGTTTTACTCTCGTGGCTCTCCGGCTCTCTCCCACTTTCTCGCTTAAAATCTCGCTCTCTCCACTCTCGCTCTCTCCCATTCTCTCGCTCAAAGTACTCTCTTTAATCTCGCTCTCTCCCATTTTCTTGTTAAAACTGCTCTCTCCAATCTCGCTTCGCATCACGTTATTTCGTACTTAATTCATTTTTCTTTGGTTTTCCCACGTCTAGATTCCTCTTAATTTAATTATATTTCTTTTTTTTAATATCCTATTTCCTCATGCCTTCCAAATTAGGGTTAGGGTATTACATATGGACATTATGAGCTCATATTGATGTCATTCGGTCTAACGAATGCACCAACAGTGTTCATGGATTTGATGAATAGGGTGTTCAAGCAATTCCTCGACACCTTTATGATTGTTTTTATTGATGACATCTTGGTTTATTCCAAGACAGAGGCCGAGCATGAGGAGCATTTACAGAAATTTTTTGGAGACATTGAGGAACAATAAATTGTATGCTAAGTTTTCTAAATGTGAATTTTGATTGAGGCAGGTGTCCTTCCTAGGGCATGTAGTATCGAAAGAAGGTGTCTCTGTGGATCCTGAAAAGATTGAGGCAGTTACAAGTTGGGCTCGTCCAACCACAGTCCGTGAGGTGTGCAGTTTCTTGGGGTTAGCAGGCTACTATAGACGATTTGTAAAGGGCTTCTCTCGCATAGCCGCCCCATTGACTCAGTTGACCAGAAAGGAAGCAACATTTGTTTGGAATGAGGCTTATGAAAACAGTTTCCAAGACCTTAAGCAGAGGTTGGTTTCAGCCCCAATTCTTATAGTACCAGATGAATCAGGTGGTTTTGTCATTTATAGTGACGCGTCTAAGAAGAGGTTGGGATGCATATTGATGCAGCTGGGTAGAGTAGTTGCTTATGCTTCACGTCAGCTAAAGAAGCATGAACAGAATTATCCCGCGCACGACTTAGAGTTAGTAGCAGTGGTTTTTGCTCTCAAGATCTGGAGGCATTACTTATATGGAGAGAAGACATAGATCTTCACCGACCACAAGAGTTTGAAGTACTTTTTCATTCAGAAAGAGTTAAACATGAGGCAAAGAAGGTGGTTGGAGTTGGTGAAGGACTATGACTATGAAATTTTGTATCACCCGGGAAAAGCAAATGTAGTGGCAGAAGCTCTAAGCAGAAAGGTGGCTCATTCAGCAGCCCTCATTACCAGAAAGACTCACTTGTGTAGGGAACTGGAGAGGGTAGAGATTGCAGTGGCTGTGGGAAAGGTCACAGCACAGTTAGCATAGCTGTCGGTGCGACCGAGTCTAAGGCAGAAGATTATTGATGCGCAGCGAGACGACCCTTATCTGGAAGAGAGAGTTCGTAGGGTGGAGTCAGGCCAGAATGGCGAATTCTCAATTTCAGCGGAAGGTGGCCTTCTTTATCAGGGGCGTTTGTGCGTGCCAGCAGTTAGTGATATTAAAGATGAGTTGTTGTCAGAGGCTCATAGTTCCTTATTTTCGATTCACCCCGGCAGCACCAAGATGAATCAGGACTTGAAACATTACTACTGGTGGAATGATATGAAAAGAGAAATTGTAGAGTTCGTCAGTAAGTGCTTGGTGTGCCAACAAGTGAAAGCCCTAAGGCAGAAACCAGCAGGCTTATTATAGCCATTGAGTGTACCAGAATGGATGTGGAAGCATGTGTTTATAGACTTAATCGTGGAGTTGCCACGGACAGTCAAAGGTTTCACTATTATATAGGTCGTGGTAGACAGACTTACAAAGTTAGCATATTTCATGCTTGGGAAGTCCACCTTTTCAGTGAATAAGTAGACATAGATATACATGAAGAAGGTGGTAAGATTGCACGGAGTGCCTGTGTCCATTGTGTCGGATAGAGACCCTCGTTTCACATCTAACTTCTGGAAAAGTATTTCGACAGCTTTGGAAACCTGGTTAGACTTTAGTATCGCTTTCCACCCTTAGACTAATGGGCAGACAGAGAGATTGAACTAGATATTGGAAGATATGTTGCGTGCCTGTGCCATAGAGTTCTCATGAAGCTGGGATGCTCACTTTCATTTAATGGAGTTTGCTTGTAATAACAGTTACCAGTGCACTATTGGGATGTCACCATTTGAGGCCCTATATGGGAAGAGTTGCAGGTCCCTTGTGTGTTGGGATGAGGTAGGAGGGAGGAAATTGTTAGGACCTGAATTAGTTCAGGCCACGAATGAGGTAACACAGAAGATCAGGGCTCATATGCAAATAGCTCAGAGCAGACAGAAGAGCTATGCCGATGCAAGATATAACGACCTGGAATTTGTGACTGATGTGAAAGTGTTCTTAAAAGTGGCACCCATGAAAGGTATTCTGAGGTTTGGCGGGAAGGGGAAGTTGAGTCCGAGATTCATTGGACCTTTCGAGGTCTTGGAGCGAGTTGGCCCCGTAGCTTACCGATTGACAGTGCCCCCAGCACTGTCTTCAGTTCATAATGTCTTTCATGTTTCGATGCTAAGAAAGTATGTAACAGACCCGTCCCATGTAGTTGACTACAAGCCCTTACAATTGAATGAAAAACTTGAGCTACGAGGAGAAGCCTATAGAGATCCTTGCTAGAGAGGTAAAAACATTGCGCCGCCGGGAAATTGATTTTGTGAAAGTCCTGTGGCAAAATCACCAGTTCAAGGAGGCTACTTGGGAGCGAGAGGATGAGATGAAGGCCCAATACCTGGAGCTTTTTCAAGAATGAACTTTCGAGGACGAAAGTTCTTTGAGGAGGGAAGAATGTAACACCCCATACATTTTTTTAGTAATAATGTAATTTTAGTAACTTTATTATTTGGAATTTCAGTAATTGTTATTAGTTAGAGGGCATTTTTGGGATTTTGGACTTCACGTGTAAGTGCGGGAATTTAATTGTTGGCGTGAAATTATTCAATTTGAAAATTAATAGCAGGAATTAATTTTCTTTTGAAAAGGAAAGGAATTTAATAGTAAAAAGTGGAATAAGGAAAAGAATAAAGTATAATTATACTTATTTCTTTTTTAGTTATTATTATTATTATTATTATTATTATTTTTATAAAAAAAAAAAAACAAATCCCCTTTCTTCCTCACGCATCCGGCGCCCCACGCCCCCGACAAAACTTAGCCGTCGACGCAATTCGTGACCACGCCACCTCCAGCCACTGGTGTTCTGCCCGACGTCGGTTCGAGCCGTCTCCGCCGCCGTCGACCTAACATGCTCCCGCTGCATCATTGCAGAAGCCTAGCTCCGCCCTCTGGATTCACGCGTCTGCCGCCCCTCTGTCGGAAACCCAGCCTTGTTCGCCGCTTCAGTCGCAGTTCCAAGTCATCTCCAGTTGCAGACTCACACGATCGGAAGCCAACCTAGTTCATCGTTCGTCCGAACCAACCAGTTCTCCACCAGAGCGTCTGCACCGGAGTCGCCGCAGCGCAATCGACTGGATCTGTGCCAGATTCTTCCTATCATCGCCGTCATTGCTCGTGCCGTCGTCAGATTTGTAAACTTGGGTAAGATTTCTACTGGTTGGGGTTGTTTTCAATTGATTCTTGACTGCCCATTTACTGTTGGAACCAATCGATTGAGGCCTTTATGTGTCAACCTTGGATTCATGTTCTTAAAGGTATTAAGGTATTGTTTTGTGAAGTTTGAGTTGTTTAGCAGATTTGGGGCACCTCATATCACACCGTGGGTGAGTTTACCCGGATTTTTGCAGTACTCGGATTATGTGTGATTAGGCCTTGGTTTTAATTTTAAAACTTGGTTGCGTTCTTATGTCAGGGTCTTACTGGGAGGTTCTGATTTCATTGGCTGTCTGAAATTGTCTAGGATTTTCGATTTAGATAAAGTTAAATCAAAGATCTTTAAATAATTTGGTTAATTGGAGTTAGACCCAAAATATTGAATTAAATATTGGATTTATCATAGGTGTTGCTTACCTTGAAAAGGATAAGCTTGCTTGAGTTTATTTGGATTTAACTTTGAGGTAAGTAATCTTACTACTGGAACTGCCCACAGGCCAGACATTAGATGTATGCTAGCATGATAAATGAATGTTATGGCAGAATGATAACATGATAGGTTGATAGTATAATTTGATCAAAGTATGTTTTGGTACGAGATCTTAATTATTTATTTATGCACATAGACACTTGAATGCTAGTATGAGATGGTATGTGCTTCCGTATGGTTGCATTTGATCTGATGATGTTGATATATACATGTATGTTGTAGAACCATGATGTTGAGGTATATATGTATGTTGTAGAGCCATGATGTTGAGGTGTATATGTATGTCATAGATTCGTACAGTGTTGATTATGATGTTGAGATTGTGGAAATGTCCTTACTGATTAGTTAGATGCCCATTAGATTTTGTGTTTCCTTCTGGATTCACAAGTTTGTGTTTCTCTCGGGATTCACCAGTTTGTGTTTCCTTCGGGATTCACCAGTTTGTGTCTCCTTCAGGATTCACCAGTTTGTGTCTCCTTCGGCTTTCACCAGTTTGTGTCTCCTTCAGGATTCACCAATTTTTATTTCCTTCGGGATTCACTAGAGGTAGTGGCCATACTTAACTACAGTAGGATGGGACTCAGTCTCCTTCTTGTTTTATGTGCATATGTGTCCCATGAGGACTAGAGCAATTTATATGTTTCACCAGAGGTGAGTATCTAGAGGACATAGATGTCCAGCCTGACCTCAGTAGTGGGATTACTTACTAAGTATGTTATACTAATTCTTTCTCATGTTGTTGTTACGAGTAAGGGTAGAGATGCACCGACGATGGACAAACGGAATTCGTGATCGAGCCACTGGGACTAGTTTTATGCTTCCGCTCATGAGATTTAAAGTTCTTTTCATGTTTCTCTTAATTTTTAGTTTTGATGTTTAAAACTTACTTTTAAGAATCGTTTTTCAAATTTATTTACTATCCTTTATGATTTATGGGTATCCTACTATTGATTTAGTATTTGAATTTAATGAAAGCCTTTTGAACTTCCCTTATTTAATTAGCATTTATTTCGCCATAACCGAGTGTCATTTTGAGTTCCACGCACGCATGTATTTAGTAACGGCCTAACTTAAGTCCTAGGGGGTCGGGTCGTTATAGCCTGTGCATCTAATGTTTTCTTTGCTTCATAAATTGATGTAGGGAGGTTATTAGTAGAAGATAAGATATCCTTTAATGCTTTTAGTTCTAAGAAACTAATGTCACTCCATCCATGTCCAACTTTTAAGTTATACAACTTCACTAATGTAAACAGCTTGGTGAATTTCTTGCATCCTTTATATGAGGGATTCTTGATGCGTGTAATTATGATGCAATTATGATGTGAGTTTACAGTGATGTATGTTTTGCAGTGATCATGCAAGTTTTCCTAACAAGACCCAAGTATAAGCCTTCCTAGGTTTCCTGGTCAGTCCAGGGTCGAACACAGAGACTACTAAGTAAATATGCGACTGTCACTTTGATTCTCTTGCGGTAGTAAAAACAAATGAAGTGGATGGTGTTTTGAATAAGAATTTTTCCTATGCGACGGAGTTGAACGCAGAGTTGATAAAAACGTAGAGTTACAATGAGTATGCGATGAAGGGGCTGAGAAGGGATTTAGCTAACATTTCCTAAGATTGTGCACAAGTTATGCGATCATGCTACACACAAATAACAATACGTCATTTCTCAATGCAGAGTTCCATAATTCCTATTTCTAGGACGCATGCAATGTGTATACGAAAAAGTCGATAGGACTTATGTCTAAGCCTCTATTCTTGTTTATGCGATAATGAATGATGCACACATAAAACAAGGTGACCGCATACAATCATTCCTATTTCTAGAGTGCATGCGATGTGTAAATAGCAATAGAATTTATGTCTAAGTTTCTATTTCTTGCTTATGTGATTCTAATCCGACTCTTTCAAGCCTAGATTCTAATCTGACTCTCTTAAGTCTAGATTCTATCTTTAGACTACTCTCTCAAGTATCTCTAAAGGTGAATGATGCATACATAAGACAAGATGATCACATAAAATGTAAATCTTAAGTCATGCTAGCTAAGTACTTCTCAACCCATTCAGAAATTTAGCTACTCATGCGAAGTATGGAGAGATTGAACATAGATTGAAATGAGATTTTCATTTGCTGTAAATAAAGTACTGAATACAAAATATCAGTGGTGGCTTTTGGTATTTATAGAGCTCAAGGTGAAGTAGCCTTTCTTGATAATGATTGCAATGATGGGTGTCATTAATTCCCCTGCTCTGATGCACCGATTAGTGGTCACCGAAAGTTGAGTGTACTTGCTACAGTGTGGCTTTAACGGCTTGTCAACTAAGTTCAGATTCGATCGTTATCAGCTTTCAGCCCCATCGTGGTTTATTATGTTGTCACCTTGATGTACAGTCTTTATGCGGCCACCTTTTTAAGAAGCTTCGAACAATCGCATACGATCACATGACTTGTGATCGCAATCTTCAAGCACGCTAATGCCTTGTTCCTTTGGATCGCAATTTCACTTCGCCAATGCATTTTTCTTGCACAAAATAAGTAAATTAACTGTTTTTATGCGATGGGCACTTACGATCATAATTCCTTTCAGTTTAGCGCTTTTGAACATGATATTGCTTATTTTACCATCGCATTCTCTCATTGTTTTACTTATTTGAGCTGTAATAACTTGTATTTCTACCAGTTATCACACCCCCAAATTTAAAACAATGTCCTCAAGAATAAACTAAAGATTTTCTTTAAAAAGTCAATCGCTTTTACCCTACCTAGACTTCTCAAGGTGCCTTATTCAAATTTCATGAACCAATGCCCTCTTAATTTCTGTCCTGATCTCTTCCTAAAATATTTCTAAATTTTAGGGACTGCAAGTTTAACCTTAAAAAAAATATTCCTCGTTTCCAGGACATTGCATGATTTATTTCAAACTTTCTCCAACCGGGGTGTTCCAAGTGATTTTTACCCTTGCGTGATTCAGATATTCTTTGTGATCTTCCACTAATCCAAGTGCCCAGCCTTTGTTTTGGCTTGCCCCCATGATTGTCAAGCGGATATCCAACTACGAGCAAGGCGCTCTTTCTTAATCAAAACTCATGCCCATTTCTTTATTTGGCAACAGAGTTGCGATCACTTAATTTATGCGTTGATCACGATTCCCACCTTTATTTTGGCTTGGCCCCACGGGTTTCATGTGGACATCCAACTACGAGCAGGATCCAATCTCAATATTATAGAATTTTTTTTTTTTTTTAGATTGAAATTCTAAAAGTAGTAAGGTTGAAAATAACAATACTATCACCCCCAAATTTACACATAGCAATGTCCTCATTGCTTATAGACGAAATAACTCATGCAATGAACTTCGAAAATTTCATAATGAAAGAAAATTGGTAGCCCGCTAAATTTTAGAAATGTTTCATGAATTGACTATCCTGAAATTAATTTGACTCTAGTACATGCGGTAAGAAATATAGGCATGAATTTCATCATTGAAATCAAATTGGTACGGGAAAGAATGTGGTAACTAAGTAAATTAACCAAAATTCAATGATTGAGTCAAACTAAAGAGGATGTGATAATGAAATTGGGCAAAATTAAAATGAGATGCAAGAAGTGAAAAAATTAAAATAAAATGAGTCAAGGAAAGACACAACCCCCAAATTTGCTTTATTGCCCGCATCATCTTTGATCGCATCTTTTCTAGCGGTGGGTTGATCCTTTGATTGCAATGGGCCGGCCGAATCGATCGCGCGTTTTATTTTTTAGGTTATGGCATAGCTCCATTGCAATCGTTCACTATGGGGCTAAATATCAAAAGGGTAAAAATTATGAATGAAAGAGTTGGTAATTTTTAAAGAGTAGTGGTTATACAAAAAGTGAGATATATTCATGAAAGGAAAAAAATATATAGCAAAGGATACTCAAAAAAGGATTCGTCCTTGATGAGTTTGTGTCGCATATCAACGCAGGGACTACACGTTTCTTCTTCATTCTGGATTCCTCAGGTGCATAGAGGTTTTCTCATGATGAAAGTTTCCTCCATGATACATCTTGACTCTTTGTCTGTGACCTTAAATGCTCTGGTTCGTTCTTCATTTGTTAATTCGACCGCATCGTGTGAGAATATTTCTTTAATTATAAATGGTCCAGACCACATGACTTCAACTTCCATGGAAAGAGTCGTAGCCTATAATTGAATAGTAAGACCTTCTGACCAACCTGGAGATTCTTTTCGTACAGTCGCCTGTCATGTCAACACTTTGTACGTTCTTAGTAGATCTTGGCATTTTCATACGCTTGAATTCTCCATTCGTCCAGCTCGAGTAACTGAAGTTTTCTCTCTTCCCCTGCAGTCTTCAAATCAAAGTTAAACTTCTTCACTGCCCACAGTGCCTTATACTCTAATTCCAGCGGTAGATGACATGCCTTCCCAAACACCAACGCATACGGGGACATGCCTATGGGTGTTTTATAGGTAGTCTTGTATGCCCATAAGGCATCGTCAAGCTTCATGGCTCAATCCTTTCGTGAGGGATTCACCACCTCTTCTAGAATCAACTTGATTTCTCTATTAGACACCTCGGCTTGGCCGTTTTTCTAGGGGTGATATGCAATGGCGATCTTATGATGGACATTGTACTTGAGCAGCAGTTGTTAATGATGCCATTGACAAAGTGGGAGCCTTCCTCACTTATGATGGCACGTGGGGTGCCAAAACGAGTGAAGATGTTCCTCTGTAAGAATTTGAAGACTATCACCGCATCGTTTGTGATGCATGATACCACTACAATCCACTTGGAGACATAATCGACGAACAATAGAATGTAATTGCGACTATTCGAAGAGTTCCAATTCCAATTTAATGTTCATCAGCATCGCATTCTTCTCTGACATGTTTTCCATGCATTGGCACTTATCGCATTTTATAGAATAGTTTGGCGCATCCTTAAATAGAGTTGGCCAATAATACCCGCTTTGTAAAAATTTTGTTGTTGGGCGTTGGCCCCCAAAATGGCCACCATAGAGTGAGTCATTGCATTGAAAAAGTATGCGCTGAAAAGAGTATCTGGCACACAGAGTCGCAAGATCTGGTCTGGTCCCCTTTTGTAAAGATTTGGCTCGTCCCAATAGTAGGATTTACATTCATGCATGAGCCACTTCTTTTGGTAGGCTATGTAATTTTTCAGAAATTGCTCGCAAACCAGGAAATTAACAACATCTGGGTACCATGTTATTTCTTCAAGTTTGAACAACTTCTCGTCTGGAAATGATGTGTTCACCTCCGACGAAATGCGGTCTACTTTCGTATTCTCTAATCTCAACAAGTGGTCAGTGACCTGGTTCTCCGTTCCCTTATGGTCAATTATCTCCATGTCAAATTCTTGAAGGAGGAGAACCCATCGAATTAGCCTCGACTTTGCATCTTTTTTTTTCATTAAATATCTTATTGCCGAATGGCGGTGTGAACTATAACTTTGGATCCCAACAAGTAAGGTCTAAATTTTTCAAGCACAAAGATTACCGCAAGAAGCTCCTTCTCTGTGGTAGTGTAATTTGCCTAGGCGGAGTTCAATGTTCTGCTCGCATATGCGATGGGGTGCAACATTGTCTTTTCCTTTTGTGCTAACATTACCCCCATCGCATAACCGCTGGCATCGCACATCAGCTCAAATGGCTTTGTCCACTAGGGTGCAATCAAAATAGGCGCGGTAATTAATGCGTTCTTCAGTACTTTGAATGCGTTGAGGCATTGTGAATCAAAGTCAAAAGTTTTGTCAACCTCTAGCAACGCACTCAACGGTCGAGTTATCCTAGAAAAATCCTTCACAAATCTCAGTAAAATCCTACATGTCCCAAGAAACTCCTTACAGCCTTCACATTTGCTGAAGGTGGAAGTTTTTCAATGGCCTCAATTTGTTCTTTATCCACTTCTAGCCCCTCCTTGGAAATCCGGTGCCCGAGCACAATTCCTTCGTTAACCATGAAATGGCATTTCTCCCAATTCAGCACCAAATTGGTGTAACACCCCGCACATTTTTTTTAGTAATAATGTAATTTCAGTAACTTTATTATTTGGAATTTCAGTAATTTTTATTAGTTGGTGGGAATTTTTGGAATTTTGGACTTCAAGTATAAGTTCAGGAATTTAATTATTGGCGTGAAATTATTAAAATTGAAAATTAATGGCAGGAATTAATTTATTTTGAAACGGAAAGGAATTTAATATTAAAACGGAAAGGAATTAAATGTAATTATACTTATTTCCTTTTTTGTTTTATTATTATTATTATTGTTTTTTTTTTATAAAAAGTCAAACCCCACCTCCCATCTGTTCGTTTTCTCCTTCCAATGAACAATGACAATGCCCACGATCTCCAACCAATGTCCTCTGACGCCGCAGCATAAAACTTCAACAGCCACAATGCTTGCAACTTAGATTGGAATTACCCACTTCTTAATGGCTCCAAATTTCGAACAACAACCAACAAGGATTAAAGTTGTTTTGCATGTTTGTTTGATTCAAGGTTACATTGGGCAAGGAAAAGGTTGAGCTTCTAGTTTCAATAGTTTTCGATTAGAGGTAAGTAATCTTACTACTTGAACTGCCCACGGGCCATGCATTATATGTACGCTAGCATGATAAATGTATGTTATAGCATAATGTTAGCACGATAGACTAATAGTATAATATGATCAAAGTATGTTCTGGTACGAGATCTGAATTATTTATTTATGCACATGGACACTTGGATGCTAGTATGAGATGGTATGTGCTTCTGTATGGTTGTATTTGATCTGATGATGTTGAGGTATACATGTATGTTGTAAAACCATGATGTTGAGGTTTATATGTATGTCATAGATTCGTACAGTGATGATTATGATGTTGAGTCTATGCAAATGTCCTTACTGATTAGTTAGATGCCCATTAGATTTTGTGTTTCCTTCGGGATTCACCAGTTTGTGTCTCCTTCGAGATTCATCAGTTTGTGTCTCCTTCGGGTTTCACCAATTTGTGTCTTCTTTGGGATTCACCAGTTTATATTTCCTTCGGGATTCACCAGAGATAGTGGGCATACTTAACTACAGTAGGATAGGACTCAGTCTCCTTCTTGTTTCATGTGCATATGTGTCCCATGAGGACTAGAGGAGTTTATATGTTTCACCAGAGGTGGGTATCTAGAGGACATAGATGCCCAACCTGATCCCAGTAGTGGGGTTACTTACTGAGTATGTTATACTAATTCTTTCTCATGTTATTGTTTCAAGTAAGGGTAGAGATGCACCGGCGATGGACAAACGGAATTCGTGATCGAGCCACTGGGACTAGTTTTATGCTTCCGCTCATGAGATTTAAAGTTCTTTTCATGTTTCTCTTAATTTTTAGTTTTGATGTTTAAAGAATTATTTTTAAGAATTATTTTTCAGATTTATTTATTATCCTTTATGATTTATGGGTACCCTACTATTGATTTAGTATTTGAATTTAATGAAAGTCTTTTGAACTTACCTTATTTAATTAGCATTTATTTCGCCATAATCGAGTGTCGTTTTGAGTTCCATGCATGCATGTATTTAGTAACGGCCTAACTTAAGTCCTATGGAGTTGGGTCGTTACAGTTGGTATTAGAGCCCACGTTTTGGGTTTTGTAGACTGACTTACTATGTAAATCTAGATTGTCCCTATAGCCCATGAACGGATTCCTCGTTATCGCCAAGTATGTCTTATCAATTACAAGTTTTATGATAGTTGTACATTAAAATATTTGTTTAGCTTAAATGCACCAGTTATGTTCTAATGCTAGGTCAGTGACTTGTTAGAGGTTATTATAAGACGATTATCAGGTATGGCACTACAAAAGGAGGAAAATAAAATAAAATAAATTATGAGGTCACTTGGCACTAGTTTATCTCATGGAAATTATGTTAGAAATGAACAAATATATATACCTCAGCTTAGAGATCTTAAAGATTGATGCAACTATGTAGAGTTATAACAGTTTAGGAATAAAGGTATGTATATGTTTAAGCCAAGGAATAAATTTTCGAGACAAGAATTGATCAAGGACTATTGTTATGTTTTGTGTTGGATGGTGAAATTAGTGGTAGTATAAATACACAGGTTAGTTCTCAAGTATAAGGTTAAAAGTTGTTTTATGGATAAGAAGGAAAAGAAGAAGAGTCTATAGATTTATTAAAGGTTATGAGATATTAAACCAAATATTTCGAGAGGAACATTGAAAACGAATAATAAGTCATAAGCACTTTGGTAATACTAGGAACTTGATGGAGTAGGCAAAGTATATGTGATGATATGAAGAATTCTTTTGGAATACCTAGCTAAATTGATGTCATTAAAGAAAGCCAAAATAGTTAGGCATGAGTTTGGACTTAAAGGGGATAAAAGTAAGGTGTTATTTGTTTGGGTTAAAGGATTATTTTAGTATACCTAGACTAAACCTAGAGCCTTATTATGTTAAGGAGATCCA
Organism: Benincasa hispida; assembly: GCF_009727055.1. Lineage (NCBI taxonomy): Eukaryota > Viridiplantae > Streptophyta > Magnoliopsida > Cucurbitales > Cucurbitaceae > Benincasa > Benincasa hispida. The sequence continues at coordinate 56,108,451 of NC_052351.1, forward strand.
AGTTAGACGGATTTGAAGAAACAAAAGTCTTTTGAAATTTAAACGTATGAAAATTGGCAAAGAAGAATTCTACAAGATGGAAATTCTTAGTGAGAGAGACAAGATTTATGGAGGAGTTAAGTAAAATATAATTTAGTAAAGAGATTATGTTCCGCAAAGAAAGTGGAAAAAAAAAGGGAGGTCTTGAATTTAGTGGTTTTATCAGAGATAAGTGTGAATGAAAGAAAAGTATCCAAGAAAGTTTACTCTTTTGGAAAGAGAAAAAAAAATTTTAATGTGTTCGAAACTCCTAGTTAAGTATGGTTTGAAGGCTTGATAAGACGGGTTACAAAGTATTTGTTTTGGTGTAAAAGAAGAATACCTCATTATCATGTGGAACTTTAGGACAATATGTGTTAGATGGAAAGATAGCTTATGTAGGTGATTGGTATGGAATTTTATTTTAACACAAGAATCTGTTACTGAAATAGAAAATTGAGAAGGGATGAGTTAAAATGGAGTTACTAGTAACAGTAGATGTTCGAGAACTATTGATATGGTATGTTGAGGCTAAGAGATAAATCATTGAGGGCATTAGTAAGATTTAAGGGATTTTGACTTTGTGTGCAAGTTGGAAACATGAACTAGCAAGACCATTAATTTGATTGAAAAAGGAAATTAATCTAGCTCAAGGTAGGAAAAAGTGGTATATGCACAAAGGTAAGTAAGTTGGATCTTCCAATATAACCATTGGTACAAGAAATAGACATGGCAATAAAGTTGAGTTGATAGTAAGAAGTTACTAAAAGTGGGTTTGGAGCATTACGAGGTACTATGTATTCTCTTGCATGGGCAATGAGTTAACTAGCTTTAGGGAGTACGAGTAATCCAAGCTAGAACTTATGAATCAAGAAGGTTTTATCGTTAAAAAAAATGACTTCAAGGATCAATTGTGGTTATTACGAGGTTATGAAAATGTGTTATCAATTGACTTATGCTTTAGCATCTAGGGACTTCAAAACCTCATTTTCGGGGGGAATTCTAGACTCGTTCGTAGCGGGGTCTAAGTAATGATATGAGATTGTTTCAAGCCTAAAGAATAATATGAGGATGGCTCAAAGCAAGTTTTATAGCTCATGACAGCATAGAGCCTTATGATGAGTTTCTCATGAATGTGAGACTTAATTAGACAGAGTTATTCTCAGACATGTAGATCCTAGGAAAGACATCAAAGTTGGCACTTCTAGAGTAGAAGCAGTTTTCAGTTGACTAGATTTGTTTTGGTACATATCTTCAGATGACGCATTATATAGTATGACCAGTTTCTTCACTGCAGATATGAAGTTTTCCCTGTGACATGGTAGGCTCAGATATATGTTTTTTGTATATAAGACTTTCTTAACTTCATGACCGTTTTCACAGTTCTCAGCTCGGACATGTAGAAGTGTTACTGATTTTCAACATCATAAGTTTCATGGTTATTTATGGAAAGGGTTGTTACACCTCTTTCGGTACTAGTTTTAGCTATGTCAAATGATGACCCTCGTTTTGCATCTAGTTTTTTTTTAAGAGTCTCCAGTTAGCATTGGGTACTCGATTGGATTTTGGTATAATTTTCACCCATAGACTAATGGTCAAATAGAATGTCTGAACCAGATATTGGAAGATATGTTGTGTGCTTGTGCACTAGAGTTTTCAGGGAGTTGGGACTCTCACTTGCATTTAATGGAATTCGCATATAATAATAGCTATCAAACTGCCACTGGCACTTTGCCATTTGAGGCCCTATATAGGAAGAGTTGTAGGTCCCCTGTGGGTTGGGATGAGGTAGGAGAGAGGAAATTGTTAGGACCTGAATTGGTACAGACCACAAATGAGGCAATATAGAAGATCGAAGCTCGTATGCAAATGGCTCAGAGTAGGCAGTAAGGTTATGCTGATGTAAGACGTAAGGACCTAGAAGTTGAGACTGGTGTGAATGTGTTCTTAAAAGTGGCACCTATGAAAGGTATTCTGAGGTTTGGAAGGAAGGGGAAGTTGAGTCTGAGATTCATTGGACCTTTTGAGGTCTTGGAGCGAGTTGGCCTCGTAGCTTACCATTTGGCATTGCCCCCAGCACTGTCTTCAGTTCATAATGTCTTCCATGTTTCGATGCTAAGGAAGTATGTGACAGACCCGTCCAATGTAGTTGACTACGAGCTCTTACAGTTGAATGACAACTTAAGTACGAGGAGAAGCCTATAGAGATCCTCACAAGAGAGGTAAACACATTGCGCCGCCGGGAGATTGCGCTTGTGAAAGTTCTTTGGAAGAATCATCAGTTCAAGGAGGCCACTTACGAGTGAGAGAATGAGATGAAGGCTCAGTACCCGTAGCTTTTTCAAGAATGAACTTCGAGGACGAAATTTCTTTGAGGAGGGAAGAATGTAACACCCCGCACATTTTTTTTAGTAATAATGTAATTTCAGTAACTTTATTATTTGGAATTTCAACAATTGTTATTAGTTAGAGGGCATTTTTGGAATTTTGGACTTCAAGTATAAGCGGGGGAATTTGATTATTGCCGTGAAATTATTCAAATTAGAAATTAATGGCAGGAATTAATTTTCTTTTGAAATGGAAAGGAATTAAATGTAATGGAATTTAATAGTAAAATGAAAAGGAATTAAATGTAATTATACTTATTTCCTTTTTTTGTTTTATTATTATTATTGTTTATTTTTTCATAAAAACTCAAACCCCACCTCCCATCTGTTCGTTTTCTCCTTCCAATGAACAATGGCAATGCCCACGATCTTCAACCAATGTCCTCTGGCACCGCAGCATACAACTTCAACGGCCACAACACTTTCGACTTAAATTTGAGTTACCCACTTCTTAATGGCTCCAAATTTTGAACAACAACCAACAAAGATTAAAGTTGTTTTGCATATTTATTTGATTCAAGGTTCCATTAGGCAAGGAAGAGGCTGAGCTTCTAGTTTCTAGAGTTTACAATTAGAGGTAAGTAATCTTACTACTGGAACTGCCCATGGGCTAAGCATTAGATGTATACTAGCATGATAAATGTATGTTATGGCATAATGTTAGCATGATAGACTGATAGTATAATATGATCAAAGTATGTTCTGGTACGAGATCTGCATTATTTATTTACGCACATGGACACTTGGATGCTAGTATGAGATGGTATGTGCTTCCGTATGGTTGTATTTGATCTGATGATCTTGAGGTATACATGTATGTTGTAAAACCATGATGTTGAGGTTTATATGTATGTCATAGATTCGTACAGTGATGATTATGATGTTGAGACTGTGCAAATGTCCTTACTGATTAGTTAGATACCCATTAGATTTTGTGTTTCCTTTGAGATTCACTAGTTTGTGTTTCCTTTGGGATTCACCAGTTTGTGTCTCCTTTTAGATTCACCAGAGGTAGTGGGCATACTTAACTACAGTAGGATAGGACTCAGTCTCCTTCTTGTTTCATGTGCATATGTGTCCCATGAGGACTAGAGCAGTTTATATGTTTCACCAGAGGTGGGTATCTAGAGGACATAGATGCCCAGCCTGATCCGAGTAGTGGGGTTACTTACTGAGTATTTTATACTCATTCTTTCTCATGTTGTTGTTTCAGGTAAGGGTAGAGATGCAACGACGATGGACAAGTGGAATTCATGATCGAGCCACTGGGACTAGTTTTATGTTTTCGTTCATGAGATTTAAAGTTCTTTTAAGAATCGTTTTTCTGATTTATTTATTATTCTTTATGATTTATGGGTACCCTACTGTTGATTTAGTATTTGAATTTAATGAAAGTCTTTTGAACTTACCTTATTTAATTAGCATTTATTTCGCCATAACCGAGTGTCGTTTTGAGTTCCATGCATGCATGTATTTAGTAACGACCTAACTTATGTCCTAGGGGGTCGGGTCGTTACAATTGGTCTCTTTGCATCTTTTTAATATCCTCTCCAAGTTTTTCAGATAGACTTCATATGTTTGCCTATAAACTGAGAAATCTTCCATAAAATTTCTACTGAATCTTTGAGATACACGAAGAAGATTTCCATCATGCACCTCTGAAACGTGCTCGGCGCATTACATAATCCAAACGGCATACGACGAAAAGAAAATGTTCCATATAGACAGGTGAATGTGGTCTTTTCTTGGTCTTAAGGTGCGATCATTATCTGGTTGTAGCCCGCATACCCACCAAGAAAACAGATGTAGTCATTTTCTGCTAGTCGGTCTAGCATCTGATCAATAAAAGGTAAAGGGAAATGGTCCTTCTTTGTCGCTACATTGAGCTTTCGGTAGTCCATACAAATCTGCCAGCCAGTGACGATCCTCATGGGTATTAACTCGTTGTTTGCATTTGGGACTACTGTCATTCCGCCCTTCTTGGGAATGCATTACACGTGGCTAACCCACGTGCTATCGGCGATAGGGTATATGATTCCGGCGTCCAACCATTTAATGATCTCTTTTCTTACAACCTCCTTCATCGCAGGGTTTAGTCTGCATTTCGATAGAGCCTTTCTAGTTTTCTTCGAGTCGAATTCTTTGCATGCAATATATTGGGCTAATTCCTCTTATATCTGCAAGCGTCCACCCATTGCTTTTATATACTTTTCAAAATGTTGAGCAGCACATTTTCTTGTTCTTCTGGTAGTGCAGAGGATATTATTATCGACAAATTTTCATTTTGCCCAAGGAAAACATATTCAAATGACTTGGCAGAGTTTTCAGCTCCAAGGTAGGTGGTTGTTCTAAGGAAGGTTTCTGGGTTTTTCTCTCTTCATTCAAATTCAAATTTTCTTCGTTATTTACTGTTTTCTACGAATGCTGTCGCATCCTCTCCTTCATCTTCTTCGTCGGACTCCAATTCTTCATCACAACTGTGTTCATTGTTAGAATCTGATAGGCCTTCATCTTCTGTATACTTCATCACCTTAATGATGTTAAACATGAGCTTCTTCCCATTGATGCTCATCGTGATCTCTCCTTTGTGCATGTCTATTTGGGCAAAACCAGTAGTCAGGAATGGTCGTCCCAATATAATAGGCACATCTTTGTCCGCCTCATAGTCTAGAATGATGAAGTCTGCTAGTAGAATGAATTTATCGATTGTAACCAAGACATTCTTCAACTTTCCTTCAGGGTGTACTAGGGACCTGTCTGCCAGGTGGAGAGTCACCATCGTGGGCATTAGCTGTCCCACATTCAACTATCTGAAGATTGAAAGGGGCATTAAATTTATACTCTCCTCAAGATCGCATAGTGCTTGACCGATGTAGATCCCGCTAATTGAGTAGGGTATCGTAAAGCTTTCTGGGTCGCGCATCTTCAGTGGGATTATAGCGTTTGTTTTCTGTGCTAATGCCACTGTAGCGAACTTTCCTGTGCTTCTCTTCTGTGACACCATATCCTTCAAAAACTTGGCATATTTTAGCATCTGTTCTATCGCTTCTGTGAAAGGAATGTTGATGTGTAGTTGTTTTAATAATTCCAGAAAGTAATCATGCTGATCTTCATCATTTTGCTTCTTTTTTAGTCTTTGTGGGAATTGTGGTAGTTGTACCTTCACTGTTTCATGGTCTAGAGGTTTGGAGGTGGTCGCAACTTTCGGTTCCATCATCTTGGGCTCTTTTGATTCATTTTGCATCAACGGTTTCTTTAATTCCATTGCATTTGAATTGGTCCTGCTAGGCTCCTTCCTTTCTTCCGCTGTCGTCTTTCCACTTCGCAAGGTGACTACTTGACATTGCTCTTTCCCTATGTCCCCCGGGTTACGTGGGAGCTCAGTTGAGCTCGGCAACATCCTTTGCAGTCTATTTTTTTAGCTCTCCCGCAATCTGTCCTATTTGGATTTCTAGTTTGTGGATGGAAGTCGCCTAGTTCTGGAAGGCCGTCTCATTCTTTTCAATGTACTGTTTTAACAAGCTCTCCAGAGAAGATGGTGGCGGTACTTGGGAGCTGCTGACTTGTTGTTGCTGTTGACTATTAGTTTGTTGAAAAAATCCTGGTGGTCCTTCTTTTTGCGCCAAAGGTTGGTAACCTTGTTGTTGGTTATTTTTTCAAGAAAAATTAGGGTGGTTTCTCCACCCGGGGTTGTATGTATTTGAGAAAGTGTTGTTCTTGACAAAGTAGATTGACTGCGGGTTCCGTGGACATTCTTCAATCGGATGCGATTCTCCACATGTAGCACAATTGGTGCTCGTCTATTCTATTGCATTGACTTGCCCTCTTTGCGTTCCAGAGTTGTTGATTGCGATGCCCTGTAACAAATTTATCAATGCATTCATTTGATTTTGCAAAGATGCGATGACACCATTATTTGCGTTACCTTCTCGAGGTTTTACTCATTGATCACTTTTCTGCCGATTTTCATGATTCTTCGATATGCGATCAAGAATGTTTTTAGCCTCATCATAAGTCTTATCTAGCAGACCACCTGCTGTTGTCGCATTGGCAGCTGTCTACAATACAGGATTTAATCCATGATAAAATATCTCTATCTGGAGATAGATAGTCTGGTAATCCATTGTGCAGGCAATCTCGCACTAATCTCTTAAACCTCACCCACGCGTCGCTGAGCGATTCCTCTTCTTCTTGTTCAAAATTCATGATTAACTTCCTTCTTCTTGCATTCTCTATTGGAGGGAAATATTTCTTCATAAACTTCTCGACAACCTGTTCCCATGATGTTATCTCCCCTGGTTCAAGGGAATATGCCCATTTTCTTGCTTGATCGCATAGTGAAAATGGGAATAACGTGAGTCAAAATTCTTCAGCGGAGATATTTGGGAACACAAAAGTTTTACAAATTTCAATGAAGCTCTAGAGATGGGTGTGCAGATCCTCGCCACGCCGTCCACCAAACTGTCCAGCTGTCTGAATCATTTGTAACATTACCGGCTTCATCTCAAACCTTGATTCGTCTAAAATTGGCCTCATGATTCCTGGGGAGAAATCATACAGGTTAGATGATGCATAATCCCGGATGGGTCTATTGCGATCATTCGCCATGAGGATAGGATTTGCCATAATGTTGTTCGCATTTGCGGCTCTTTCCTCCGGTTGTTCCGCCATTCTAGGAGTTCTTTGTTGTAGTCAATAGTTGTCTCTCTTTCTTCTTTGGAATGTTCTTTTGATATCAGGGTCGTGGTTGGGCTCAGGAACGTGTCCTTCGCTCATGCGACGCCTGCTTCTTCCCTTACCGAAGGAATGGCAGTGCATATAGGTCGAAAGCTACAAATAAAATCAAAGAGGTTGCTGTTAGCGCAATATGTACCGTAATCCCCAGCAACGACACCAAAAACTTGATACGTGTAATTGTGATGCGATTATGATGTGAGTTTGCGGTGATGTGTGTTATGTGATGATCATGCAAGTTTTCCTAACAAGACCCAAGTATAAGCCTTCCTAGGTTTCCTGGTAAGTTCAGGGTCGAACACAGGGACTACTAAGTAAATATGTGACAGTCACTTTGATTCTCTTGCGGTAATAAAAACAAATGAAATGGATGGTGTTTTGAATAAAAAATTTTCCTATGCGACGGAGTTGAACGCAGAGTTGATAAAAGCGTAGAGTTACAATGAGTATGTGATGAAGGGGTTGAGAAGGGATGTAGTTAAAATTTCCTAAGATTGTGCACAAGTTATGCGATCATGCTACACACAAATAACAAGGTCATTTCTCAATGCAAAGTGCCATAATTTCTATTTCTAGGATGCATGCGATGTGTATATGAAAAATTCGATAGAACTTATGTCTAAGTCTCTATTCTTATCTATGCGATGATAAATGATGCACATATAAAACAAGGTGACCGCATACAATCATTCCTATTTCTAGGGTGCATGCGATGTGTAAATAGCAATAGAACTTATGTCTAAGTTTCTATTTCTTGCTTATGCGATTCTAATCCGACTCTCACAAGCCTAGATTCTAATCTGACTCTTTCAAGTCTAGATTCTATCTTTAGACTACTCTATCAAGTATCTCTAAAGGTGAATGATGCATACATAAGATAAGATGATTGCATAAAATGTAAATCTTAAGTCATGCTACTTCTCGACCCATTTAGAAATTTAGCTACTCATGCGAAGTATGGAGAGATTGAACATAGATTGAAATGAGATTTTCATTTGCTGTAAATAAAGTACTAAATACAAAATATCAAATGGATTTGAGAGATAAGAAGCCCGGTAAGCAATGTCTTGCTTCCCATGGCCTTTTACATTGCTCTTTTTCACTCCAACTCTATTCCAGATGTATATTCTTGCTCTCGCAAGTGTTGCCTCTCTCCTCTATAACGTTTTCCGACAGTCTCTCGATCTGTCCGAGAATGATCTCTCGGCTTCCTCATCTCCTTCCTCTTCTCCGTCCTCTAAGTATATGTATGAGTATATGCGTGAACGGACTACTAACTCTCTAACTTGTTACTTGTTAATCCTTTTTCACTGGTGGCCTTCAATATTTTTAGAGCTCAAGGTGAAGCAGTCTTTCTTACTAATGATTACAATAATGGGTGTCATTAATTCCCCTGCTCTGATGTACCGATTAGTGGTCACCAAAAGTTGAGTGTACTTGCTACAATGTGACTTTAACGGTTTGTCAACTAAATTCGGATTCAACCGTTATCAGCTTTCCGTCCCATTGTGATTTATTATGTTGTCACCTTGATGCGCAGTCTTTATGCGGCCACCTTTTTAAGAAGCTTCTTACGATCGCAATCTTCAAGCGTGTTGACGTCTTGTTCCTTTGGATCGCAATTTCACTTCGCCATCGCATTTTTCCTGCACAAAATAAGTAAATTAACTGTTTTTATGCGATGAGTGCTTGCGATCTGCCAGTTTAGCGCTTTTGGACATGTATTGCTTATTTTACCATCGCATTCTCTCATTGTTTTACTTATTTGAGCTATAATAACTTGTATTTCTACCAGTTATCAATTCTCAGCATCATTAAGCAACTTCTCGAATCCCTTCGGATCTTTTGAATATTGTTCATGAGCAATTTCAACCATTTCTTTTATATTTCCAACATCATTCTCTTCATACCTACACTTAGAAGATTCTCTATGCAAGCATGAATTTGGAAGTTCTTCACCATGCCTAAACCAAATCTTATAACTTTCATTAACGCCATTAATATAAATAATCTCTAATATCATTGTTACTATGCTTTTGACAATTTCCACATTTCAAACAAGGACAACATATAAAAGTACTATTTATATTGGAAGATCCAAATCTGATGAAGTTTTCCACACCCAATTCAAACACTTTAGATAATCTACTCTTTGTCATCCATGATTTATTCATACTTATAATAAGCTAATCTTGGAACTACAAAAAAAATATTACAATATTTCAAATTAGATAACTAATACAATTTATAAAATTTGTATGAAATTGATATTTATAGAGAACCGAAAAACTTGAACACTAAAAAACTCTTAACAAGTGCATAAATATCACATCGACTCCTAAATTTAACAATCAATGTATAAAGTTTAACAGTCTCAAATAAATAATAGAAGTTAAAATTCCAACACAAAAATCATGGTTTATCAAGGCAAAGAACTAGCAAATGACAAGGTAGATTGCTGAAAATACACAACAAGCATCTGTCACCAACTTTCATATTAGCAAAATCACAACTAATGAATAAATAAGCAAAAATAAACAAAGTAAGCAATCCAAGATTCATTCACAAAAATAATGGTTTATCGACAAAATCAAGTAGTTCCATCACTGTCATGCTATAAACAATAGAAATCCCAGTGCTAACTTGACAACGTACCTACCTCAGCTACCAGTATCAGCAAATATAAATCATGCGTTCAATTAGTACTTCAATGGTTGAAAATATGTTATTATCCATGCTCATGTCCTCAATATAATGTTCAAGTGTTATAACTTCACTTCGACTTTCAATACGACCTAAGAACTTCAAAAAAGTGGCTAACACACACTTAAACTCTATAAAAAAACATAAAGAAGAGGGATAGATACCCAACCAGTAACATATATATAATGAGAACTTAAGGGTTTATTATTTTTTTCTTCCTTTTGGTTTTTCCATTTTTCCCATTTGGTTTTTTGTTTTTGTTTTTGAGAATTAAGCCTATTTCATCCACATTTCATGCAAGGATTTACGTCTTTTTTAAATATAATGATTGAATTCTCAGTCAAATTCCAAAAACAAAAACTATTTTTTGAAAACTACTTTTTTTAATTCTCAAAACTTTGGCTTGGTTTTTTTAAACCATGATGAAAAATAGATAACAAAGAAAGAATTTTGAAGGTGAAAGTAGTGTCCATAGACTTAATTCAAAAAAAAAAAATGGTTACCAAATGGGTCCTAAAAAAATCAGAATTTTTCATCAAAATATAATCAAAGTAGATATATCAGAACCACATAATCACACAATTATGGGCAAGTAGGAAGGGAAGATACATGAACAGATCTTTTTTTAAGACTGACATTACATGTAGGGAACCAACCTTCTCTGAAGAGAGAATGACATGAGGCCCATTATAGTTTGATTTCGATATCTTTTGCCCCCTTGAACATGGACTAGGAATGTGAAACCACAAAATGCCAAAATCGGAAACACGAGACTGAGAATGTGAAGGCCAGACACGAATAAGAACCACTGGACACAATTGTGAAGGAATTGGATTCCTCGCAAAAGCGTGTAAACGCCATGCATTTGACAATCAATTTAAAAAACACAAAATAACAGAGAAGAATATCAAAAATTCACAAGATAAACATGTTAAAATCTATAAGCATACTTTTCCACATAGGGAAAGAGCAAGAGAAGACTCACCCTTGCAGAATTTCTCTTCTACATGAATTTCCTCTTCAAGATCATGAACGACACTTATGCACGAGCACGCGTATTCTTCCAACACAGAGGACACCACCACATAACAACTTTGCTATTCTTCGACAAGGAATAAGGATGTGTGGGATCCTTATAGTTCTTGGGAGAAAGGAAGAAAAATTATTAAGAGTTTGAGATAGGGAATTTTTTGAGAGGTTTTCTTATATGTTTTCACATTAACCACTTCACTCTCACTCATTTTCTATATTCTCAATATAGATGAAATATAAAAAGGAAGAGGGAGAGAGTTATTCTCACTCCCAACCACGTGTTGAAGAATAACTCCACCATAATGGAGAGTTATCAATTAATTATATAATATAATATAATATAATATAATATAAATGATTAGTTAACTAACTTAATTGATCATATAATATGCATCTTAATCACATTAAAATCCACACCTTTCTTATAACCTATAATTCTAATATGAATTCTATTCACATTAAATTTTAATATATGATATTTAAATGAATCTCATTCATTTAATATTTGAATCTTATTTAAATATTTATCTCTCACATATTATATAGTCTTAAATATAAATCATATTTATAATTAACTATATATTATAATGTATCAATATACATTAAACTTTATATTAATCACATTAGTATAACTAATACCCTTAATTTCCTTCAATAATTTGAACAATTCAAATTATTACAAAATAGTTATTCCTTATTTTTGTTGGGTAGTATGTCCTAAAACTCGCAGTATGTAAAGTTAAACATTTTCTATTATCAATAAAGATGTTGTTTGACATTTATTCAATAAAGTTGTTATTGAATTTGTAACTTGTGCTTATAAATACTAAATCCAATAAATTAAAGATCCATGGCTATTATTATATGAATACTTGAACTTTATGTGGAGACATAAAGATAGATTAAGTTCGAGTAAATAGCCAAAACGGTCCCTCGTATACATATAAGGTTGGTGGCCTTATTCTAGTAATACTATCGGATGTGGCTCGCTCTGTAGTTATTACAATTTATTATAAGGTGCTACAAATGAAGTGATTCTGATTCGTTCATGTATTGATATGAGGAGTGGAGGTGTCCTATGCAATGAGTTTGCGTAAGATCGGACCAAGAAATAAGTTACTCTTACTTTATAACGTTGTTTACTATTTAAGACTGACTATTTCGCATACATGACCTAGGTAACTCGATCTTAATTAAGGATAAAACTAGGTACATAATTGGGGACATAGGGTGCAAGATGAAACTCATGCCTACCCGATTTAGGGATAGGGGGGAGGTTGTTCTCTTAAGTATTGAATCCAGGTCTTGAACATGGGCCCCACTCTCTCATTCACTCGAGAGGGATCTGATTCAGTGATTGGATCACAAACTAATTGTTTATTAGAGGATCAGTGAAACTTAAGGAGCAAGATGTAATTTCGGGGGTAAAATAACATTTGACCCAGCCGTTATTATGAATAACCTATGAAGGGTCGACTTACTAATTATGGTTAAACGAAATGGACACAAATATATCTACATTGAGAAGAGTGCAACTATCGAGCTATAGTGGTATGACTCGTTAGTTAACGAATATTGATTAATTCAATCTAAAGAGTTTTAGCCAATTAATCTTAAATTGTTGAAGCTCATGATCTGTAAGTTCATAAGGTCTCTCTACTAGCTTGTAAAACATGAACACATTGAATTAGTAAATTGAGTGAATTTGGAATGATGTCAATTTGAAATAATCAAAATTGAATTTTAATTTGAAATTTTCAAATTGAATTTAGAGTTTGAATTTGAATAGTTCAAATTAAAATTATGTTTGTATAATTGTATTTGATATAATTAATTAATGCTTAATTTATCAATGTTAAATGAAATTGAAGAGTTTATAATATTTAAATATTTATTCAAATATTAATAACGTGAATAGGATTCATTTTTAAAATTAGGTGTGTGATTCATTTAATATTTGATATTAAATTATTATTTATTTAATTAATTAAAATCAAATTAATTTTCAATTTAATTCAATTTGAGAAATTGAATTTTTAAAATTTTAAATGGAATTAATTTTGAATTAATTGAGATTAAAATTGAAATTGAAAATGAAGTTTCTTAGTGGAAAGTCCATCCAACCTCCCTTGAAGTAGGAGGTGGATTGTTTCTAATTAGGACACCTAGGCATCCTAAACTTGAACTTTGATGTGGCATTGACTCTTTTCATCAGTGCTTGCATGAAGATGAGGGATAAAACTCTTTGATTTTCTTAGATTTGTGTACTGGCTACTGGAAAATCAATTTTCTGCAGTGGTGTTCTTCTTACCACAAAACCCACTCCATTTCCTTACACAATTCACTTCAATCTTGAGTTCCACTACTCCAATCCAAGGATGAGAATAGTAGAGAAGGTCTCTTGGTGGTTCGCTGAGGTGTTGAAGCTAAGAATTCAATGAGAACAGCTTGGATTTGGAGGATTCTTCAAAGGTAAGATGTTATTGGAAACCCTCTTGTTGAAAAACCTGTTTTACATGCTTTTAGAACTCAAATTAAGTGTAATTAGAGTGCTTATTAATTCTGATTGCTTCCATTGTGGGATTATTCATCCTATTAGTTTTATCCTCAGTGAGCTAGTAAGAGGACCATAAGGACCTACATATTAGAAGCTCCATGATGGAATACACCCATGCTTAGCGGAAGAAATAATGGATCTAAAGTACTCTAATTAGGTTAATCACAAAGGATAAACATGCAATTAAATAATGTAAAAGGGGAAGTAGAAATACAACCTTTGTAGACTTTGAATCTTTTCTAAATTAGCTCCAATCTCCTCACGAACGGTTCGTAGACTACCACAAGAATCTTTTCGACTATTATCTCACCTTAGAATTGGATGGTGGAATCCGGTGAATGACTAATTTGGAAAGGAAAAGGTTAAGTCTTTGAGAGAAAATTGTTATGAGATTATCACATAATCTCATCAATTTCCACTATGGCCAAGAGTTCTAAACAATCATAAACTCTTTCTTTTAATGACATTACATGCAAAACATGCAACTTTGAGTTTGATGAAAATTTGACACTAAAAACTCCACCAACTCAAAGTGAGATTTAGTGGGGCAAGTATCTTCAAATGAAGACAACACTTGGCAATGCAAAAGTTGGCATTTCTCATCATAATTTGTTGGATCTTTCCACTAACTTGGTTCATGATTAAAACGACTCTCAAAGTCAAAAGTCAACGAATTTGACTTTTTGACTTTCAAAGTCAAAAGTCAACAATTTTTCATTGCATTTTTTATCTAGTCAATAATTTGACTTTGAATACAATTTTGACCAATTCTTTTTAATTTCAAAATTAATTCTAATAATCAATTTTAAAATCACATTAATAATAAATAATTAATTAAACAATTTAATTAATTTAATTTAATATTAAATCCAACAATAATCCCAATGAATATGAATCTCTATTTATAATCTTGATATTTAAATCTTATTTAAATATCTCCTATTTTCTCTCTCTTTATGTTTAATTCACAATTAAACATGATGTTAAATATATCGTAATATTTTTCGCTTTGCACCAAAAGCCGAATTTGCAAATTCATCTGTCACATTGTTCTAAGGTTTAGTCCGATATGAGCTAGTAGGGGGACCTCATGGACCTACAGATCATGGGCTCCAACGACTTATGATTAACTGGCTAAACTCTTTAACTTAATTAACCATCATTCGTTAACTACCGCGTCACTCCACTAAAGCCATTAGTTGCACTCCCTTCACTGTAGATATATTATGTCCACTCAATATAACCATGATTAGAAAGTTAACCCCTCACAGGTTGTTCGTAATAATGGCTGGATCAAAAGTTGTTTTACCCCTGAGATTACATCTCGCTCTCTTAAGTCTCATTGATCCTCTAAAGAATAATTGGTTTGTGATCCAATCACTAAGTCAAGTCCCTCTCAGGTCAATGAGAGGGTGGGCTCCTTGTTCAAGACCCGAAGTTAACACTTAAAGGAACAACCTCTCTCCTATCCCTAAAAGCGGGTAGGAGTGAATTTCATCTTGCACTCTATGTTCCCAACTATCTACCCGGTCTTACCCTTAAAATGGGAGGCTTATTGAGCTGGCGCTATTGAGCCAACCCTCACCCATGCAAATTAAGAATAATCCTGAATAAACAGGAGTTCATAGTTTGCTCAGGATTAAGGTCAAGTTACCTAGGTCATAGTTGTGAAATAGTCAGTCTTAAACAGTAAACAACATTATAAAGTAAGAGTGATTCATTTGTTGGTCCGATCTTATGTAAACTTATTACATAGGATGCCCTCGCTCTTCATGTCAATACATGAACAAATTAGGATCACTTTATTTGTAGCACTCTAGAACCAATTGTAACAACTACAAAATGGGTCACATCCAATAATGTTACCAGAATAAGGTACCAAACTTTATTTGTATATTGTAGATCATTTTAGCTATTTACTGAACTTAATCGACTCTTTTGTCTCCACATAAAGTTCATATATTCATATAATAACCATGGATCTTTAGTTTATCGGATTTAGATTTTACAAGTGCAATTTACATATTAAATAATAGTTTTATTGAATAAATGCCAATAAGACTGGGTAGATAGCTAGGGACATGGGGTGCAAGACGGAATTCACTCCAACCTTCTTTTAGGGATAGTAGAGAATTTATTCCCTTAAGTGCTGACTCCAGGTCTTGAACAAGGGGACCCACCCTCTTATTGGCCTAAGAGGGACTCGGTTTAGTGATTGGATCACAAACTAATTGTTCATTAGAGAATCAGTGAGACTTAAGGTTTAGTTATATTTAACTCCTTAAATACCACTGATCCCTCTAATGAACAATTAGTTATAGTCAACTATAAACTAGACCCCCTTTCTAGCCAGTGAGAGAGTGAGGGTCCTCATTGTTCAAGATCCAAAATCAGTTCTTAAGGGAGCAATTCATCTACTTACCTTCAAGACAAGAAGGAGTGAGTTCCATCTTGTGTAGTTATGTTCCCAACTCCCCACTTGGAAAAATTTTCAAAAATGGTAGGCTTATTAAGTCGGTGAATCTGGCCACTCTCACCCATACAGATCAAAGGATCACTCTCATGGACAGGAGTTCACAACTCACTTAGGATTAAGGTCAAGTCACCTATGATTATCTTTTATGACTCATAGGTTCCTTTAAATTTGCTACAGAACCATTTTTATCAAAATAAGGTGCGATGTGTAAAGACATATTTGGAACAACTTCCAAACTAGTAAGGAGCTTCCTCAGCCAAACAGTTTCCTTAGTAGCTTCACAAGCAGCTACGTATTTAGCTTCTATTGTGAAGTCCACAACGCATTCTTTCTTGATACTTCGCAACGCTATGGCTTCTCTATTAATAGTGAACACTTATCCTAATTTGGATTTCCTAGAATCCATATCAATCTGAAAATCATAGTCTACATATCCTGTAAGGATCAAATCCTTAGCTCCATACACAAGATATATAGTTTCTCGTTCTCTATAGATATTTGAGGACTGTTTCGACCATTGTCCAGTGATCTAACCTTAGATTGGATTAATATCTATTGAAAATCCTTACTTCAAATGTCAGGCCTTGTACATAACATGACATACATAAGGATACCCATAACCGAAGCATAGGGAATCCATCTCATTTCCTCGACCTCTCGAGGAGTCCTAGGACATAGTTTCTTAGACAATACAATCCCATGCCTGAAAGGTAATAAATTCCTCTTCGAATTCTACATCGATTATTTGATAAACATCTTGTTACTATATGATGCCTGAGACAAAGCTAACATTTTATTCTTATGATCCCTGATGATCTGGATCCCTAGAACAAACCGCGCCTCACCCAAGTCTTTCATTGGAATTGGGCAGCTAGCCATTTCTTTACATTTGTCAATAAACCTATATCATTCCCAATGAGAAGGATATCATCCACATACAACACTACAAAAGCTACTAAATTGCTGGTGATTTTCTTGTAGACACAAGTTTCATCAACATTCTGGTCAAAGCCATAAGACTTGATCGCAGTATCAAATCTTATATTCCATGATCGAGATGCTTGTTTCAATCCATATATGGACCGATTAAGGTTGCAAATCTTTAATTCTTTACCATGTTCAATGAATCTCTTAGGTTGATTCATATAGATGATCTCTTCAAGATCACCATGAAGAAAGATAGTCTTAATGTCAATTTTCCATATCTCATAGTCATAAGATGTAGCAATGAACAAGAGAATCTGATAGACTTTAACATGACAACAGGTGAAAAAGTTTCTTCATAGTCAACTCCCTTAACTTGGGTATAATCCTTTGCCACCAGTCTAGCCTTAAAGGTATCTACACCCCTTTTTCTCTTGTAGATCCATTTGCAACTTGTAGCTTTTACCCCATAAAATTGATTTACAAGTTCTTAAATAGAATTGAAGTACATAGATTTAATTTCTAGATTCATGGTTTTAATCTATTCATCTTTGTTAACATCTTCCATTGCTTGCTTGTAAGATAATGGGTCCTCAACCTCATCATCAGATGTGATGTCTCGGGTTTTATTAAACCCATGTAGCAAATAGGTGGATTCATAACCCTCCCACTACATCAAGGCAATCTCAACTCTTGAGATAGATGTGCTTGACTAGATGAACTAACATTAACAACTCTCGTTGATGTACTAGCTAAAGGAATCGGTGAAGGTCCTTGAGTGGAAACAGGGATCGATCCCAAATCCCAATTTTTACAAAACATTCAATTTTACAGAATCAAACAAAACATTATGCATTAAAAAAAAAATACAACATGCTAATATCAATTGAGAAAAGAGAAAAAAAAAATACTAACCCTTGAAGATCAACCTTCTTCATATAATTCTTTTTCTCTTGAATTGCAACAAACTCAAAACCCTAAATGGCCACCACAATGAAGGCTTCCTCAGTATTCTCTTGGATGAAAATCCAAGGAGTTTTTGGGCTCTTGGAATTTTGTGAGGGAAAAGAGAATTTGATAGATGAAAGGAATAGGAAGAAAAACTTGGAAGGTTTTCTCTGAGAGCAGAACCTTTCACACCCACACAGAGAGAGATCTATAAAATCTGTGAAGAACTAGAGAAATCCTCTAACTAAATCCCCTCTCAGTATGTGGGCTGAGAGAAAATAGGGGAGGAAAGTTATTTCCCTCCCTTAATTTTAAAACTTAAATAAATATAAATAAATCAAACAAATAAAAATTAATTTAATTTTCATTAATTAATATATTATATATATTTATAATAACTATTTATCATACATATATACATAACTATATCTTATATGACATATAACGTATAACCTATAATATCTATATTGTATAAAATACAATATAACCTATAGTTTCAATTCTTTCACCAATGACATTTAATATAAATCCCATTTATATTAAATTTAATATATGAATCCAATTCATATAATTAATATTTGAATCACATTCAAATATTTATTTCCTCTCAAATAAACTTTATATTATAATGTATTAAATACATTATAGTATTTATATAATATATAATTAAATTAAATTAATTATATCATATATAATTAATTCCCTCAATTAATTCGAACAATTCAAATTAATCCAAAATTGATTCTTATTTAATCCTTGTTGAGCTACAGAGAGGATCTCATGGACCTATAGCGTGAAGCTCCAATGGTACTTTAATAATTAATTAAACTCCATTAATTATATTATTCAATATCCATTAATTGTCGATCATTCCACTAAAGACCAATAACTTCACTCTTTCTACTACAGATATATTTATGTGTCTATTGGATATAATCAGTCAACAGTGCGATGACCCTTCACAAATTGCTCGTAAGTACACTTACGCCAAAATTATCATTTTGCCCCTATAGTTACATCTACTCCTAGTACCACTGACCCCTCTAATGAATAGTAAATCATAGTCCAACTATAACTATACTCCTCTCGAGCCAAGAAAGAGAGTGGCGGCATATTGTTGATGTTGGTTTAAGGAAACACACAACAAAAGAAAACAAGATCATTAAGTATTCTAATTTCTCAATTTTAGCTAGCATTTAAGCATGTTCATTAACTAAGAAGAGGGTTTTATTACATATATTTGAAGATCATCTTCTTCAACGAGATTCAACTATAATTCTTTCTTCTTTTGGTCATAGACCACCACCAGAGCTTCCTTACTATCATTTAGGAGCCTTAGATTGAGTTGTGAGACTCAAACCAAGCTTGGATTAAGGGAATCAAAAGGAAGAAGGAGATTGGTCTTCATGTTGGTCAAGAACTCTTCTTCAACCTCAATTCTCAGTAAATTCCTCTAATGTGCATCATCTTTTCCACTCAAAAACTGAGTGCTTTATTGCATGACTATCATGCAAGCCGATTACATGAAGTAATTACTACATCTCCTTGAATTTTGTGGTGAAATTATGTGAAATAAGGTGACTAACCTTCTTGCTAGAAAGTGGAAAAATTCCACATTGGGATTTTCTCAATTTTCAAGTTCCCTTTTGATTTTGAAATTGATTTTCAAACTCAAAACTTTTTCCAATTTTAAGTATTTAATTAAAATTAAAATTTTATTAAGTTCACAAAAAATTAATTCAATAATTAATTTTTCTAATAAAATTAATAATTAATAATTTAATAATTAATTTAATTAATTTAATTATTTTAATATCAAATATTAAATTAATTTGTCACCAATTCCATTACCATGAATCCCTATTCATGAAATTAATATTTAAATCATATTTAAACATTAATCGATTTTTCAATTCCGTTTAATTCCAAAAATTAAACGCGTAATTACTGACTACAGTTAAGAACTAGCTAGCGACCTAATTCCAAAATAAAGATTTGGGAGAGGCTCAATTTGTTCCGAGTATTTAGATCTTTCAAGATTGAAAGAACAAAGTGCTAGCACTGTCTCAGACTTCGTATATTGAAAAGATGCTTGTTAAGTATTCGATGGAGAACTCCAAGAGAGGCCTATTGGATTTCAAGCATGGAGATACTTTGTCTAAGGAATAGTGTCCTAAGACACCTCAAGAGATTGAGGATATGAGACGGATTCCCTATGCATCTGTCGTGGGCAGTTTGATGTATGTGATCTTATGTACTAGACCTGACATATGCTACGTAGTGGGGATAGTAAGTAGATATCAATCTAATCTAGGATTGGATAACTAGACAACCATTAAGAACATCCAAGTATCTACGGAAAATGAGGGACTACATGCTTGTGTGTGGTTCTAAGGATTTGATCATTAAAGTATACACATACTCTGATTTTCAGATAGGGATTCTAGGAAATCTACATCAGGATCAGTGTTCACTCTTAATGGAGGGACAGTAGTATGGCGAAGCACCAAGCAGGGATGCATCGAAAACTCCACCATGGAGGTTTAGTATGTAGCGGCTTGTGAAGCTAATAAGAAAACCGTTTGGCTCAGGAAATTCTTGACTGATTTGGAAGTTGTTCCAGGCATGTCAAAGCCCATAACACTTTATTGTGATAATAGTGATGTTGTGGCTAATTCCTAAGAGCCTAGAAGTCATAAGCGCGAGAAGCACATAGAGCGAAAGTATCATCTCAATTTGTGCATCGAGGGGACGTGACTGACATGAAGGTAGCTTCAGAGCACAACATTTCTGTGAAAGCCCTCACGGCTATAGTGTTTGAGGGTCACCTGCAGAGCATGGGTCTATAGGAAAGACCACAGCTGGACTAGGGCAAGTGGCAGATATTGTACTAGGCATGTTATGCCCTAGTTTATTGTTTTGTGTACTTTGAATTTGTTTATATTGTACACCCCACATGTATGTGGAGACATACAGGTGGATCATGTTTAAGTAATAACCTAAATGGTCTGTAGTAGATGGATAAGATTAGGTAATTTATTCTGGTGACACTACGAGTATAGCTCGTGTAACACCCCAAATTTTTATTATTTATGTAATTTCAGTAATTTTTATTAATTAAGAGCATTTTTGAAATTCTTGGACTTAAGTGTAATTGCGGGAATTTAATTACGATAATTTAATTATTGACGTTGAAATTATTTAATTTGAAAATTAATGGATTGACGTTGAAATTATTTAATTTGTAAATTAATCGATTGAAGTTGAAATTATTTAATTTGTAAATTAATGGATTGACGTTGAAATTATTTAATTTGAAAATTAATGGATTGACGTTGAAATTATTTAATTTAAAAATTAATGGCAGGAATTAATTTCATTTTGGGAGGAAGGGGTGTTTAAATTTAATGGTTTAATGGGAGGGAAGTTATGGAAATTGGACTTTTCATGTCACACAAATTTAATTTGAAATTAAGTCAATAATTAATTTCATTTTGGAAGGGGGTTATGTCATACAAATTTAATTTGAAATTAATGTCAAGAAATTGGACTTTTCATGTCACACAAATTTAGATTGTTCCTGTGGCCTACGAACGGATTCCTCGTCATCGCCAGGTATGTCTTATCAATTAAAATTTTTAGCTTAAATGCACTAGTTGTATTCTAATGCTAGGTCAGTGACTCGTTAGAAGTTATTATAAGAGGATTATTAGGTACGACACTACAAAAGGAGAAAAATAAAATAGAGTAAATTATAAGGTCACTTAGCACTAGTTTATCTCATGGAAATTATGTTAGAAACAAACAAATATATACATCAACTCAAAGATCTTAAAGGTTGATGAAACTATGTAGAGTTATGACAATTCAGGAATAAAGGTATTTAAATGTTCAAGCCAAGGATTAAAATTGTCTAGATAAGAATACATTAAGGATTAGTGTTATGCTTTTTTTGTTGAGTAGTGCAATTGGTGTTAGTACAAATAAATTTCTTCACAGGCCACATACCCAAGTATAAGGTTAAAAGTTGTTTTATGGATAAGAAGGAGAAAAAGAAGAGACTATGGATTTATTAAAGGTTCTAAGATATTAAAATCAAACATTTTGAGAGAAATTTTGGAAAGGATTAATAAGTCATAATCACTTTGGTAATACTACGACTTAATGGACTAGGTAAAGTATGTGTAATGATATGAAGGATTCTTTTGGAATATCTAGCTAAGTTGATGTCATTAAAGGAAGCCAAAATAGTTGAACATGAGTTTAGACTTAAAGGGGATAAAGTAAAGTGCTATTTGTTTGGGTTGAAGGATTATTTTAGAGTACCTAGATTAAATAAATCTATAGCCTTATTATGACAAGGAGATCAAAATTGGACAAATTTGAACAAACGAAAGTCTTTTGGAGTTTAAAAGCATGAAAATTGGCAAAGGAAAATTCAACAAGATGAAAATTCTTAGTGAGAGAGATAAGACTTATGGAGAAGTTAAGTAAATATAATTTAGTTAAGAGATTATGTTCCAATTGGAAAGTGAAAAAAAGTATCCAAGAAAGTTTACTCTTTTGGAAATAGAAAGAAATTTAATGTGTTCAAAACTCCCAGCTAAGTATGGTTTGGAGGTATGATATGAGGGGTTACAAGGAATTTATTTTGGTGTAAAAGAAAAATATCTCATTATCATGTGAAACTGTAAGAAAATATGAGTTGGATGGAAAGATAGCTTACATAGGTGATTGGTCTGGAACTTTGCTTTAACACAAGAATCTGTTACCGAAATAAAAGGTTGAGAAGGGATAAGCTAAATGAGTTACTAGTAACAGTAGATGTTCAAGAACTATTGACATTGTATGTTGAGGTTTCATTAGTTAAAAGGTAAACCATTAAGGGCATTAGTAAGATTTAAGGGATTTTGACATAGTGTGCAAGTTCGAAACATGAACTAACAAGACCATCAATTTGATTGAAAAAGGAAATTAATCCAGCTTGAGGCAGACAAAAGTGGTATATGCACAAAAGTAAGTAAGTTGAATCTTCCAATATCACCATTGGCATAAGGGATAGATTGGTAATAAAGTTGAGATGATAACAAGAAGTTGCTATAGGTGGGTTTGGAGTAGTACAGGATACTACGTTTTCCCTTGCATGGGCAATAAATTAACCAACTCTAGGGAGTACGAGTAATTCAAGCTATGACTTATGAATCAAGAAGATTTTATTGTAAAAACTAACTTCATAGATCAATTACGGTCATTACGAGGTTGTGAAAATGTGTTATAAATTGGCTGATGCTTTAGCATCTAGGGACTTCAAAACCTCATTTTCAGAGGGAATTATAGACTCATATACAACAGGGTCTAAGTAATGATATGATATTGTTTTAAGGCTAAAGGATAATACGAGGATTGACTTAAGCAAGTTTTATAGCCCATGACAGTATAAAGCCTCGTGAATGTGAGAGAGTTATTCTCAGACATGTAGACCCTAAGAGAAACATCACAGTCAGCGCTTCTAGAGTAGAAGCTGTATTTAGTTGAGCAGATTTGTTCTGGTACGTCTTCAAATGATGCATTATATAGCATGACCAGTTTCTCCACTACAGATATGAAGTTTTCCCTGTGATAGAATGGTAAGCTCAAATATATGTTTTTAGTGGATAAGAATTTCATAAGCTCACAACAGTTTTCATAGTTCTCAGCTTGAGCGTGTTAAAGTATTGTTGGTTTTCAGCATCTTAAGTTTCATAGTTATATATGGAAGGGTTATCACACCTCTTTTGATACTAGTTTCAGCTATGTCAAACAGTGACTCTCGTTTTACATCTAGTTTTTGGAAGAGTCTCCAATTAGCATTGGGTACTTGATTGGATTTTAATACACCTTTTCACCCATAGACTGATAGTCAGAAAGAACATTTGAACCAGACATTGGAGAATATGTTGTGCACTTGTGAGTTAGAGTTTTCAGGGAGTTGAGTCTCACTTGCATTTGATGGAATTAGCATAATAATAGTTATCCGGCTACCATTGGCATGTTGTCGTTTGAAGCCTTCTATGGGAAGAGCTGCAGGTCTCCTGTGTCTTGGGATGAGGTAGGAGAGAGAAAATTGTTAAGACTTGAGCTAGTGCAAACCATGAATGGGGAAATACAGAAGATCAAGGCTCATATGCAAACAACTCAGAGCAGACAGAAAAGCTATGTTGACGTGAGACGTAAGGACCTAAAATTTAAGACTAGGTGATAAAGTGTTCTTAAAGGTGGCACCTATAAAGGATATTTTGAGGTTTGGAAGGAAAGGGAAGCTGAGCCCAAGGTTCATTGGACCTTTCGAGGTCTTGAAGCAAATTGGTCTCGTAGCTTACCGATTGGCATTGCCTCCATCACTTTCTCCAGTTCATAATGTCTTCCATGTTTTGATGCTGAGAAAGTATGTAACAGATCTGTCCCATGTAGTTGACTTTGAGCCATTGTGGTTGAATGGAAACTTGAGTTATGAAGAGAGGCCTGTGTAGATTCTCACCAGAGAGGTGAAGATGTTACGCAATAGGGAAATAGTAGTTGTAAAGATTTCGTGGTAGAATCACCAATTCGAAGAGGCCACTTGGGAATGAGAGGATGAGATGAGGACCCAGTGCCCATAGCTTTTACAAGAATGAACTTTCGAGGACAAAATTCTTTAAGGAGGGAAGAATGTAACTCCCCGAATTTTTATTATTTATGTAATTTCAGTAATTTTTATTAATTAAGAGCATTTTTGAAAATTTTAGACAAGTATAATTGCAGAAATTTAATTATTGACGTTGAAATTATTTAATTTGAAAATTAATGGATTGACGTTGAAATTATTTAATTTGGAAATTAATGGATTAACATTGAATTTATTCAATTTGGAAATTAACGGCAAGAATTAATTTCATTTTAGGAGGAAGGGGTGTTTCAATTTAATGGTTTAATCAGAGGGAAGTTATGGAAATTGGACTTTTCATGTCACACAAATTTAATTTGAAATTAATGTCAAGAATTAATTTCATTTTGGAAGGGGGTTATGTCATAAAAATTTAATTTGAAATTTATGTCAAGAATTAATTTCATTGTGGAAGGGGGTGAGTTAAATTCTTTGTGAATTGAAAATTTTACTGGAGAAAAGGATTAAAAGTTGGAAGTAGGGTCTGATTGAAGGAAGAATTTGGAGATTGGAATATTGAGGGTGGTTGTTGCTCAGGCTTCATTGGGGAATTGAATTCAGAGATTTATTATTGAAGACTGCTGCTTGGAACGATATCTGAATCTAGTATCGAGGTAAGTAATCTTACTACTGGAACTACCCACGGGCTAGACACTGAATGTGTGCTAGTATGATAGATGAATGTTATGACAGAATGACAACATGATAGACTGATAGTATAGTATAACCGATGTATGTTCTTGTATGAGATCTGAAAGATTTATTTGTGCACGTAGATACTTGAATGCTAGCTTGAGGTGATATTGATTCCATGAGTTTATATTTGATATGAGAATGTTGAGATGTATATGTATGTCTAGAACCATGTTGTGATTGTTTTGATGTTAAGACTATGATAGTGTCTTTACTGATTAGTTAGATGCCCACCAGATTGTGTCTCCTTCGGGATTCACCAATTTGTGTTTCCTTCGGGATTCACTAGTTTGTGTTTCCTTTGGGATTCACCAGTTTGTGTCTCCTTCGGGATTCACAAGTTTGTGTTTCCTTCGGAATTCACCAGAAGTAGTGGGCATATTTAGCTACAGTATGATAGAAACTAGTTTTTCATGTATGTATATGTCTCATGAGAACTAGGACAGTTTATATGTTCCACCAGAGGTAGGCATCTAGAGGGCATAGATGCCTAACTTGACTTCAATAGTGGGGTTACTTACTGAGTATTTTATACTCACCCTTTCTCATGTTTATGTTTCAGGTAAGGGTAGAGACGTGCTGGTGAATGACAAGAGGAATCCATGAACGAGGCACTGGGGACCATTTTTAATGCTTCCGCCCATGTTTTAAGAGTTATTTTATGTTTTTAACATTCGGTCTTGACATTTGGAACTTACTATTAAGAATTATTTTTAGACTATTTATTAACATTTATGATTTATGGATACCCTATTGTTGTTTTTAATATTTGAATTTAATGAAGGGCTTTTGAACTTACCTTATTTATTTAGCATTTACCATAAAAAGGTGTCGTTTTAAGTTCCATGCATGCATGTATTTAGTAACGGCCTAGCTTGAGTCCTAGGGAGTCGAGTCGTTATAGCCCGCTTTGTAGGTGTTACAATTGTTGTAAAGTGCTACAAATAATCTGATCTTGATCATTCATGTATTAGACATGCGAGCGGGGATACTCTATACAAAGAAGTTTGTATAAGACCATACTACGAAATGTTTAGTCTCATTATATAACACCATTCATAATAGAGACTTACATTTCACAAGGATGACCATAGATAACATGACCTCCATCCTGAGTGAGTTGTGAAGTCTTGCCTATGATAGTGGTTCTTTGATTTGTATAGGTGAGAGTGGCCAGATTACCGTCTCAACAAGCCTACCATTTTGAGGATTCATCTGATTGGGGAGTTGGGAACATAGCTACACAAGATGGAATTCACTCCTTCCCTGAAGCAGGGATAAGTAGATAAATTGCTCATTTAAGGGCTGATTCTTGGTCTTGAACAATGTGGTGCCACATCGTTTCCCGGCTCGAGAAAGGTTTAGTCATAGTGAGACTATGATCTATTGTTCATTAGAGGAAACAGTGGTACTTAAGGAGTTAAATGTAACTATAGGGGCAAAATGGTAATTTGGCCTAGCTGTACTTATAAGCAATTTGTGAAGGATCATCGTATTGTTGATTGGTTATATCCAATGGACACAGAAATATATCTGTAGTGCGAAGAGTACAACTGTCGGTCTTTAGTGGAGTGCTCAACAGTTAACAGATTGTGGATAATGTAATTAAAGAGTTTAATTAATTATTCATGTACCGTTGGAGCTTTAAGCTACAGGTCCCATAAGGTTTCCTTGGTAGCTCAAAAAGATTTAGTTGAGAATTAGTTTTTTGGATTAATTTTAATTGTTCAAATTAATAAGAGGGATATAATTAAATTGTTTCAATTATATATGATATATTTGTCATAATGTATTTGATACGTTATAGTCTAATGGGAGAAAATAAATATTTGAATGAGATTCAAATATATTTTATATGAATGTGATTCATAGTTGTTAAATTTAATATAATTATGATTTATATTAAATGCCATAAAATAGAGAAAAGGAACTATAGTTTATATTGTATATTATATAATATTAAAACTATAGGTTATATGTTATATTTGATTTAACATATAACTTAATATAAATATAATATGATAAGTTAGTTATAATATTCATTTATATTATTTTATTATTATTTGAATAATAACTTCCCTCTTTTCTCTCCAACCACCTTATTGGGTAGTTATCAATTTATGGCAAGAGGAATAAAGGAAAAGTTGTTTTCTTTTCTTCCTCGATGGCTAACGTTGGAATTGTAATATGATTAAGAGTTGCAGAAAAGTTCTGTGTTCCTCAATCTTCTTCCCCCACACTCAACCTTTCCCTCCTAACTAAAATAGTCAGAGTCCACCACTCCTAGGTTCTCACCCCGTGAATACCAAAGGCTTATTGTGGTAGTGTCCTCCTTGTTTGGTATAAGTAAATCATGAAGGTCTTCAAGAGGTTGCTGTGTTCGTGACTGTCGAGGGAGTTATATAAAGAAAAGTTCTTCAAGCGTAATGTACCTTGAACCCTTTATTTCTTGTAAAAGCATGCTATAGTTTAACTTTAAATGCATATCTACTGTATATTTACTGTAAATTATGTTTTCAATAATGAATAGAATTTGGACGATCTGCTTCTGCTCAGGGATCTCTTCAATACGAGTTCCTTCAATAGGTATCAGAGCTAGGTTATTGGTTTCTGATTCCAAATTCCATTCTTGTATTGAATTCGTTTACAGTACTTATGGGTTGTATTATTTGCATTCTGTTTATGTGATAAATGGCTGTGGATAATTTTTTGATGGATATTTCGGGATAGAAATCTCCTTTTATTTTTATTTTTTTGTTTATTTACAAAGTTGAATTGTAAGGCCTCCTGCATTTTTGGGCAATAAATTTGTAATTGAGTCGGTATTTATTAAGTTTTTGAGTCACTTGTGAGGTTTTAGAAGAAGGGTTGCAGTGCCTTTCGATGAGGAAGACAAAATGAAGGTTGTCGCACTGTGTAGATAGAGCTAAACAACCATTTAGATTTTATTATGCGATCGTGTAGAGTTTACTAGACGATCATGTAGCATTTGCTAAACGATCGCATAGCTAATGCTACGCGATCGTGTAGAATTTGCTACATGATCGTATTGCATTAGTTGTATAGGTGCTCGCTTGGTGGACGATCACGCAGTATATGATACTCGACGCATTCTTGCATGCTACACGATCGTGTAGACTATCATGCTCATCGCATAGTCATTAGCTACATGATTGAATAGTATACGATACTTGACGAACACATGCTAACTACACGATCGCATAGAATTTCATGCTCATCACATAGTCATAAGCTATGCAATTGCATATAAACGATTGTCTATACTGGACGCCTAGCTGCACGATGATTGGGTGTTTGTTACATGATCAGTTGCACGGGTTCTTGGTGGAGTGGTTTAAGACCTGGTTCACTCGTTCCGAACCTGTGGACTCTTTTTTTGTACTAGATTAGCCTTTTATTTTCCGTTTTAGAGATGTTCTATCCCGATCCATCAATTTTAGTTTAAATATACATGTGATGTGTGTTTATTTTATATGCCATAATGTATGTCATATAGCTTTGAAACCTACCATAGGTTATGCATTTAATGTCATGCATCATTCAATAATATAAATGTTATAATATACTAGTATGCATTATTTAAATTACATAAAGCATGCTCATGCGTCATATAAAGCATGCTCATGCGTCATATAATATGAGAGGTATAGTATATGTATGCATGCATTATAGCATATCCATGCATCATTTATATTATAAATGTTATAATATAAGGTTGAATGGTTGTATGCTATAGTATGGTTCATTACTTAGTTATATAAAAGTTATATAATAGTAATGAATGAACATTGCATGAAGCATGATACTACCTTAGCTTAATTTATAAATGTTATAATTAAATAATGTATCTCTTTCATGTAATGATTTGTTTTAATTGTTTCATTTACTTATAATTGTTATAATAAATGAAATTAGAATAAAAATCAATAATAAAGAGTTGCATGCAAACCTTAGGCTATAATCATTTTTTAAAATTGTTTTAAAATATGATTGAGATAGACCTAAGATCTCGTTTCTAATGAGATTAGAAATCTAAGTTTAATATTTTAAATCGATTTAATAGGATTAAATTGATTCTTAATAAAAGATTAAATATGTAAGAAATATATCTATAGGGGACCTTTTGTCTAAGGCTAGTTCTAGCTAGGTTAGATTACTTATGTCGATGGAAACATCACATCCCTACCTGGGAACCTACCTAGAAAAGTGAATTAGATAGATTTATTACATGCATGAAAATTTGATGAAAGTCTATTAAAGAGTTTATGAGACTTGAATCGAAGTTGTTTAATCATCAAAGACAATAGTTATTTTTTAGCAAATTAAACAAACACTTAGATAAAATCACTAGCTAGATTTTCTAAGTTAATGAATCCTAGATAGTGAAGGAACTCTTATTCAAGAGCACCATTGAACGGAAGCATGATCTTTCCATGTCCATTGTGAAATAATAAAGCATTTACAAATATACAACCACAGTTATGCATTATAGAGAAAATTACAGCATGCTTTTTATCTAAAACAAAGGGAATGGAATAACATACCTTGGAAGAACTCTTCTTAAAGGATTCCTTCGATCTACACTGGTTAGGCATCCCAGCAAACTAAATCACAAGCACGAACGCAACGAACCACCAGTAAAATCACGAACAGTCAGATCCTCGATCCCAAACAGCAACACTTGACACTACCACTCAGTTATCTTGGTATTCTCGAAGTGAGAATTCATGAGATGTGGGCTCTGTGTGAATTTGGTAAAGGGAAGGAGGACGTATATGATTAAGTTAAATGATCGAGTAAGTGGAAGAAAGTGTTAGTCTATCGTATAGACACTAGGTACTCAATCATCTAGTAACGAGGAGCAATCGTCTAGCATACTCGCTTGGTCGTTTACACTCTCAAAAGGGCTATCGTATAGCTTTCTTTCACTCGATCGATTGTTATGCAATAATGCTGCGATTATTCAAAAAATGAAAACTCTTTTCATTTTATTCTTCAGTTATTAAAACTGAAAATAACCTCCCACTTGCATGGTTAATAATGAATAACCAACTAACAATTATCTCATAATTGTTTTTATTATAAATAACTATAATAACTAATTTATCATATTATATTTATAACCTATAGTTTTAATATCACATCATATGTAACATTTAAACCATAGTTCTTTTCTCCTTTATTTATATAAATCATATTTATGTTAATTCCTCCAGTTAATGTATCTAACACATCAAATCAATTATATCACATATAAATGAACCAATCTAATTATATCATATATAATTAATTTCTCTCTTGTTAATTTTAATAGTTTAAACTAACCCAAAACTGATTCTCAACTTGAATCCATTGAGTTACCAAGGGGATCTTATGGACTTATAGCTTGAAGCTCCAACGATACGTGGATAACCGACTAAACTCTTTAATCACGATATCCACCATTCGTTAACTGCCAGGCACTTCATTAAAGACCAACAGTTTTACTCTTCGCACTACAGATATATTTCTGTGTCCATTGAAAGTAACTAATCGACAGTACGATAACTCTTCATATATTGCTCTTAAGTATAGCTGGGCCAATTTACCGTTTTTCTCCTGTAGTTACATATAACTCCTTAAGTACCACTGATTCCTCTAATGAAAAATACATCATAGTCTTACTATGAGTGAACACCTCTCGAGCCATGAGAAAATGTGTGGTGCCAGATTGTTCAAGGCCTGGAATCAGCCATTAAGGGAGTATTCTATCTACTTACCCCTACCTTGGGGAAGAAGTGAATTTCGTATTGTGTAGTTCAGTTCCAAGCTTCCCAATCAGACGAATCCCCAAAGTGGTAGGTTTGGGTCGATGATCTGGCCATTCGCACCCATGCAAATCAAAGGACTACCCTCATAGGCAGGAGTTCTCAACTCACTCAGGATTAAGGTCAAGTTACCTATGGTCATCCTAGTGAAATGAAAGTCTCTGCCATGAACGGCATTATATAATGTGAATAAACATTTCATGGTCCGGTCTTATACAAACTTCTTTGTATAAGATACCCCCGCTTGCATGTCTCCATATGAATGATCAGGATCAGAACATCTGTAGCATTTTACATCACTTGTAACATCTAAAAAGCGGGACGTATGTGTAATGCCACCAGGATAAGGTTTCCCTTCTTTATCCATATACTACAGACTATTTAGGTTTTCATTTAAGGCATGATCCACTTGTATCTCTCCATATACATGCTTAAGTTACAACGATAATCAAGCATCTTAGTTTATTGGTTTGTGGTTAATGCAACTAAAACATCTCATATTTTATAGACAACAGTGAAGAAAAATCTCTCATATTATTACATTATAAATGTTTATTCATACATGTGTTTACAAACTACAGGACACTACAAGATTTAGGGCATCAACCCCAATAATCTCCCACTTGTCCTAAAGTGAGTGGGTGTACAAGATAAATACAAGTACAAAAAAATAAACTAGTGCATGAAAGTTCAATAAAAAATCTCCCACTTGCCCTAGTCTAACCGTGGATGGTCCCGTAGACCCATGCTTTGTAGGTGACCCTAAAAAACTGTAGTCATGAGAGCCTTCGTAAATAAGTCAGCAATGTTGTGCTCCGAAGCTATCTTCATGACTATCATGTCCCCACGATGCACAATCTTACGGATTAGATAGTACTTTCGATCTATATGTTTGTCGCGCTTGTGACTCCTAGGCTCCTTGTAATTCTCCATAGCACCACTATTATAAAAATAAAGGGTGATGGGACTAGACATATCTGGAACAACTTCCAGATCAGTCAGGAACTTCCAAAGCCAAACGGCCACCTTAGCAGCTTCACAAGCCGCGACATACTCAACCTCTATAGTGGAGTCAATGATGCACCCTTGCTTAGTGCTTTGCCAGACTACAGCTCCTCTGTTAAGAGTGAACACTGATCCTGAAGTGGATTTTCGAGAATCCTTCTCAATCTGAAAATCAGAGTCCATGTATTCAGTAAGGATCAAATCCTTTTATCCATACACAAGCATATAGTCCCTCGTTCTCCAAAGATACTTGAGTATGTTCTTGATGGCAGTCCAGTGAACTTGTCCTGGATTAGACTAATATCTACTGACTATCCCCACAACATAGCGGATGTCAGGTATAGTACATAACATCACATACATCAAACTGCCAATGGCAAATGCATAGGGGACCCATTTCACTTCCTCAACCTCTTGAGGTGTCTTAGGACACTGTTTCTTAGACAATGTAACTCCATGCCGAAAAGGCAGTAAGCCTCTTTTGGAGTTCTGCATCGAGTATTTGATCAACATCTTGTCAATGTACGATGTCTAAGATAGTGCTAGCACTTTGTTCTTATGATCTCGAAAGATCTGAATACCAAGAACAAACTGAGCCTCCTCCAAATCTTTCATTTGGAATTGGGTCGCTAGCCAATTCTTAAGTAAAGTCAGTAAACCTACATCATTCTGAATGAGTAGGATATCGTCTATATATAACACTAGGAAAACTACTAAAATGTTGATGATTTTCTTGTAGACATAAGGCTCATCAACATTTTGGTCAAAGTCGTAAGATTTGATCGCAGTATCAAACTGTATGTTCCAAGATCGAGATGCTTGTTTCAGCCCATAAATGGACTGATTCAGTTTGCAAACCTTTTGCTCTTCACCTTAGGCTATGAATCCTTCGGCTTGCACCATATAAATGGTATCCTCTAAAGGAACTCTTATAAAAGAGAACCCATGAATAAAAGCACGATTGATCCAAATTCATTGTGATAGAATTGCAAGCATTCACAAACATACAAACCAGTTATGGATCTACTAAAAAATTACGACATGCTATAGAAATAAATACAAAAGGAGTGAGAAACTTACCTTTGAAGAACTCTTCTTCCACAGATATCTCGCTCTTGTGAAGACTTGGATCAGCACCTCTTGCTGTCACTACGATCGTCTAGCAAATAGTCTAGTCAAACACGAACAAACTTCTTTACGAACAAGTAACCTCTTGAACACCACCACTCAGTAACCTTGGTATTCTCAGAATGGGAATCCAAGAAGTGTGAGCTTTATTGGATTTGGTAGAGGGAAAGAGGAAACAACGATCGCATTATACGACCAAGCAAGCGGGAGAGTATACTATCTATCATATAGATTTTGTGCTTGATCATTTAGTAAAACTCAGTAGGTACACGATCGTTTAGGAAAAGAGGCATGATCGTTTACACGATCATTTACAGAAACTCGCTAAGCCACACGATCGTTTACTAAAACTTCACACAATCATTTAGTCAAAGGTGTATGTACACGATCGTTTAGACAAACACTTGAAGGCTATCGCGTAGTCTCTCGTGAGCTAACCATTCGTAGTGTACTTAATGAAGCAATCCTTTACAAAAATGAAAACATTTTTCATTTTATTCTTCCATTATGAAAACTGAACCACAACCTCCCACTTTCACGCACGGTTAAAGGAGAAACCACCACAGTTATGTCATAATTGTTTTAATTATAAATAAATATAATAACTAACTTATTATGTTATATTTATAACCTATAGTTTTAATATCACATCATATGTAACATTTAAATCATAGTCCTTTTCTCCTTTACTTGATATAAATCATATTTATATCATATTCATCAAATTAATGTATCTCATACATCATGTCAACTATATCATATATAATTGAACCAGTTTAATCATATCATATATAATCAAACTCCCTTTTGTCAATTTGAACACTTCAAACTGACCAAAAAAACGAATTCTCAACTTGAATCCATTGAGCTACCAAGGGAACCTTATGTCTGTAGCTTGAAACTCCAACGATACGTGAATAGCTGACTAAACTCTTTAGTCACGAGATCCACCATCCATTAACTGTCGAGCACTCCACTAAAGACCGAAAACTACACACTTCTCACTACAGATAAATTTTTGTGTCCATCGGATATAACCAGTCAACAATATGATAACCCTTCACAGATGCTCGTAAGTACAGCTGGGCCAATTTACCGTTTTACCCCTGTAGTTACATCTAACTCCTTAAGTACCACTAATCCCTCTAATGAACAATACATCATAGTCCTACTATGAGTGGACACCTCTCCGGTCATGAAAAGGTGTGTGGTGACACATTGTTCAAGCCCCAGAATCAACCCTTAAGGGAGTAATCTATCTACTTACCCCTGCTTCAGGGAAAGAGTGAATTGAATCTTGTGTAACTGAGTTCCCAACTCCCCAATTAGACAAATCC
Source organism: Benincasa hispida (assembly GCF_009727055.1). Lineage (NCBI taxonomy): Eukaryota > Viridiplantae > Streptophyta > Magnoliopsida > Cucurbitales > Cucurbitaceae > Benincasa > Benincasa hispida. Next base: position 56,142,903 of record NC_052351.1, read on the forward strand.
CCAAAGTGGCAGGTTTGAGTTGACAATCTGGCCAATCGCACCCATGCAAATCAAAGGACCGCCCTCATAGACAAGAGTTCCACACTCATTCAGGATTAAGGTCATGTTACCTATGGTCATCCTAGTGAAATGAAAGTCTCTGTCATGAACGACGTTATATAAAGAGACTAAACACTTTATGGTCCGGTCTTATACAAACTCCTTTGTATAAGACACCTCCGCTCGCATGTCTCCACATGAATTATTAGGATCAGACCATTTGTAGCACGTCACAACACTTGTGACTATCTACAAAGCAGGCTGCATCCGTAGTGTCACCTGATGCATGTTGTTATGCGATGAAATAATGGTAAAGAATGCGATGGTGGAAAATGCGTTGTGCATCCAAGTTTTCTTAGCAAAATTCAAGTATAAATCCTACTATGTTGCCTGGTAAGCCCAAGGTCGAACACAGAGAATAAGGAAAACAGTATGCGATGGTAATTTTAGATCACTTTGCGGTAACAAATAAATCAACGGGTTGGTTGGTTTGTTGTTTATAGTATAAAGTATATGCGGTGGAGTTTAGAAAAGAGTTAATAATACGAAATATGCGATAAGTATGCAAGGGAACAGGTTGAGAAGGTCTTTAGCTAGTGTTTCCTGAGAATGCATTCAAGATGCGATCATGCTACACTTATGTGACAACAAATCATTTTCCAATGCAAATGCGATATCTCCTAGTTTTAGGACGCATGCGATGAATATTATAGTGTCTATAGTGCTTATTCCTAAGTCTCTACTTATTGCCCATGCGATGATGAAAGATGCACACAAGGACAAGGTGACTGCATACAATCATATCCTACCTCTAGGGTGCATGTGATGCATTAATTATTGTATGCATGTTGCATGATCGTTTACTATTGTATGCATGTTGCATGATCACAAGGCATGAACACAACCTAGGGAGTGTTAGCCAAAACCTTTCTCAACCCGTTCACTGCATATCCATCGTATTTCCCATTACCAACTCTTTTCGAACTCTGTCGCATTTATTATTATTTTCATTAACGCAACAACAAACCCACCACCTTATTTATTTTACCGGTTACCCAAAGTTTTCATAAGAAAATTATCAATGCAACTATTTTCACAAGTCCTGTGTGATCAACCTTGGACTTACCAGGAAACTCAACGGAATTTACACTTGGATTCCGCTGGGGAAACTTGAGTGCATAACGCTATCCATCAACATATATCATCCACATTTTTCACACTTAATAAAATAACGCATCAAATTTTTGGTATTGTTACCAGGGACTTCGACAAAATAGTTGTTAACGGTAATTTTTGTGAATTCTTTATAGAACTCTCAATCTTTGGTGAACTACGACCCGAAGATTGAGAGAACATTTTGAAGGAGACTAAAGAACCGACAACAGCAACCAAAAACCGATAAAGAAGAGATGGCGAAGTAGCCTAGGAATGAAGCACCAAACAACAACATTGTCATTGTAAATCCAATTCTGTTGGCCAATGATCGCAATAGCCCATTAGGGACTATGCATCGCCAAACCTCTATGAAATCTCTCCGGGAATCATAAGGCCTGCCTTAGACAGAAGTAGATTTGAAATGAAACCGATGATACTGCGGATGATCCAAGTTGCAGGTCATTTCAGAAAAAGGCGTGGCGAGGATCCGCACGCCCACCTCCGAAGTTTTATTGAAATCTGCAATACTTTTGTGTTTTCGAACATCTTTGTTGAGGAGGTTCGACTAACGTTGTTTCCATTTTCTCTCTGTGATCAGGCTGGGAAATGGGCCTACTTGCTCGAACCAGATGAGATCACTTCTTGGGAGCAGGTGGTGGAGAAGTTTATGAAGAAGTATTTCCCACCTACAGAGAATGCCAGACGGAAAAAGCTTATTACTAATTTTACACAAGATATGTTGAATCGCTTAGTGATGCCTGGGCGAGGTTTAAAAGGTTGGTCCGAGATTGTCTGCATAATGGGCTGCCAGACTGCTTTCAAATGGAAATTTTCTACCACGGTTTGAATCCTGCTTCGCAGACCGCTGCCAATGTAGTAGCAGCTGATGGTCTGCTTAACAAGACTTATGATGAGGTGAAGAATATCCTGGATCGCATCTCCAAGAATCATAAAGACTGAAGGAAGAGCAACCAGAGATTAAGACTCAAAGACTCTAAAGAAAATAACGGTGCTATTGTTTCATTGTAAAACCAAATGACCGCAATGATGAATTTGATTCAAGGAATGACAATCAGCAGCCCAATATCGCAAGGTGGGCAAATCAACGCAATAAGTCAAAACACCACAAGGTGTGCGACTTACTGTGATGGGCATGCAATGGAAGATTGTCCACAAAACCCACAGTCTGTATATTTTGTAAAGAACAACCCCTTTTCCAACACCTACAACCCCAGGTGGAAAAACCACCCAAACTTTGCTTGGAAGAATCAACAACAAAACTTCCAATCTATGGCACAAAAAGAAGGGCCATCAGGGTTTTTTCAACGCAGCAATGATCAATAGAGAAACCAAGCAAGTAGCTCACAACAACCACCGCAATCTTCTTCCCTAGAAGGCCTATTGAAGCAATATATAGAGAAAAATAAGACGATGCTTCAAAGTTAGGCTACGTCCATCTGCAACCTTGAATTGCAAATGAGCCAGATTGCAAATGTGCTCAAAAGTAGACCACAAAGGGCGTTGCCAAGTTCAACCGGGCTTCCACGCAACCTAGGGGGTTTAGGTAAGGAGTAATGTCAGATTGTGACATTGCATAGTGGGAAGACTGTGGAGGGAGAAAAGAAGGAGCATAACATATCAACCTTCATCATAGCTAAACCTGCGATTGCGACAACTCAAGAAGAAGAAAAAGAAAATAATCAGTAGAACCTAAGGTTGCGTCAACCTCAAAGTCAAATGAAACAGGACTCGTGAAATTCCAGTTACCACCTTTTCCTCAGAGGCTAAAGAAGAAGAAAAACGAAGAGGTACAATACCAACGCTTCCTATCTATGTTAAAGAAATTACATGTTAACATTCCTTTTAGTGAAGCGATTGAGGAAATGCCTGCCTATGCCAAGTTTCTGAAGGACATGGTAACCAAGAAAAGAGGCACTGGAAAATTTGCCACGGTGGCACTAACGCAAAGTTCCAAATCTATTATCCCACTGAAGATGAGCGATCCTGGGAGCTTCACTATTCCTTGCTCCATAGGAGGACTCTATATTGGGCAACCCCTGTGTGACTTGGGGGCCAGCATAAATTTGATGCTGCTGCTCGACGACTAAATGTAGGGAACCTTGTGCCCACATCCATAACTCTCCAACTGGCCGATAGATCTCTGGTTCATCCAGAGGGTAAGGTGAAGGACGTGCTGATCACAATTGATAAATTTATTTTGCCAACTGACTTCATCGTCCTGGATTATGAGGCCGATAAAGATGTGCCCATCATTTTGGGGCGATCTTTCCTATCAACGGGTCATGCTCAAATTGATGTCCATAAGGGCGATGTCACTTTGAGCATTAATAGACAGAAGCTCAAATTTAATATAATTTGTGTCATGAAATTTCCTGATGAGGAAGACCTGCCAAATTCGGAAGATGACTTGAATTTGATTGAGGAAGAAAAGTCCGATGAAGAGTATGATGAAAAGGATGCCGATGCATCTGCGATTGTAATAAAAACAAACAAGGAAGAAGGACCGATCACAACACAAGAAGAAGAGCCGAAGGAAGAAATAAAAATAACGCAACCTTCTCTCGTGGAGCCACCACCCCTTGAACTAAAAACCCTACCAATGCATCTGAAGAACGCATTTCTGGGGCAGAATGAGAAGCTGCTAGTAATAATTTCCTCTACGCTTAACGCATACCAAGAGAATGCGTTGATGAGCATTCTCAAAAAGCATGTGCGAGCAATCGGCTGGACGTTCGCTGATATCAGAGGAATTAGCCCCATGTACTGCATACACCACATTTGTCTTTTGGACGACCACAAAGCAACCATTGAAAATCAACAAAGGCTTAACCCTATGATAAAAGAAGTCGTCAAAAAGAAGATTTTCAAGTGGCTGGATGCAGGCATTATCTATCCCAATGAGAACAATGAATTAATACCGCAAAGGATAATCACTAGATGGCGCATATATATGGACTACAGCAAATTGAATGCGGCCACAAAGAAAGATCACTTCCCTCTGCCATTCATCGATCAAATGCTGGATAGATTGGCAGGGAATGATTTTTACTATTTCTTGGATGGATATGTAGGGTACAACCAGATCATGATAGCTCCTGAAGACCAAGACAAGACCACATTCATCTACCCATATGGGACATTCGCTTTCTGCCGCATGCCGTTTGCCATTTACAATGCGCCAAGCACGTTCTACAGGTGCATAATGACAATCTTTTCAGATTATATTGAGGACTCAGTAGAAATATTTATGGATGGCTTCTCCTTTTATGGGAACACTTATGAAGTCTGCCTGGCCAATTTAGAGAAAATTCTGAAAAGATGTGAAGAGACAAACCTGTGCTTAACTGGGAAAAATGTCACTTCATGGTGACAGAGGGTATAATGTTGGGACACAAGGTCTCTTGAGAAGGGTTGGAGGTGGACAAGGTAAAGATTGACGCAATTGAAAAGCTTCCACGTCCAACCAACATGGAAGCTTCCTGGGGCATGTTGGATTCTACAGACGATTCGTTAAAGACTTTTCTAAGATAGCAAGACCAAACAGAAAGCTTGAATTTGACAACAATTTCCTCGACGCATTTCGAATTTTAAAGGATGCGCTGATTACCGCACCCGCCTTAATTGCGTCGGATTGGATTGTGCAGTTCAAAATCATGTGCGACGCAAGCGGGTATGCGATGGAAGCTTCATTAGCGCTAAAGAAGAAAACAATTTTGCACTCGATCGCATATGCGAGTAAAACTCTGAACCTTGCTCAACTTAATTATAACACCACCGAAAAAGAGCTCCTGGTTCTGATTTTTGCGTTGGAAAAATTTCGGTCATACTTGTTGGGAACCAAGGTACTCATTTATACTGATCACTCGGCAATCAAATATTTGATGACAAAGAAGGACGCAAAGCTAAGATTGATCAAGCGGGTTCTCCTTCTTCAAGAATTTGATATCGAGATAATTGATCGAAAGGGGACAGAGAATCAAGTTACGGATCACTTGTCCAGGCTGGAAAATCCTGAGGTTGACCGCAATGAATTTGAAGTGAGTGCCATCTTTTCGGATGAGCAGTTGTTTCACATAGAAGAACTGCCATGGTATGTGGACATCATTAATTATTTGGTCTATGAACAATTTCCTGAAGATTACACCTACCATCAATGGAAGAAGCTCAAGAATGAATGCAGACACTACTATTGGGATGAGCCGAATCTGTATAAACGAGGTGCAGACCAAATCATTCAATTATGCGTACCAGATGCTGCTCAACAACGCATATTGTCACAATGCCACGATTCACCTTATGGAGGGCACTTTAGAGGACAACGTACTGCAGCCAAAGTTTTGCAAAGTGGATTCTTTTGGCCTTCATTATTCAAGGATGTTGTTGACTACGCAATGAAATGTGATCGGTGTCAATGTACTGGCAACATTTCATGAAAGAACGCAATGCTGATGAATACTATCCTGGAGCTGGAATTATTCGACATATGGGGGGTTGATTTCATGGGACCATTCCCTCCTTCAAACGGTAAGCACTATATTTTATTAGCCGTTGACTATGTCTCCAAGTGGATAGAGGTAGTTGTATGCGCCGCAAGTGATGCGGCAGTAGTCTCCTAGTTCCTGAAGAAGAACATTTTCACGCGTTTTGGCACTCCCCGTGCTATCATAAGTGATGAAGGATCACACTTTGTCAACCACAATATAAAGGAACTGCTGCGCAAGTACAATATCCTCCACAAAGTGGCCACCGCATACCATCCGCAAACAAATGACCAAGCTAAAGTGTCCAATCGGGAAATTAAATTGATACTTGAGAAGGTAGTCAAACCTTTGCGAAAGGATTGGGCAATGAAGCTTGATGATGCGTTATGGGCGTACTAAACCGCATTTAAAACACCTATAGGCATGTCCCCCTATGCGTTGGTATTCGGCAAAGCGTGTCACTTGCCCTTGGAGCTGGAATAGAAAGCATTGTGGGCGGTCAAGAAACTGAATTTCGATTTAAAGGAAGCAGGGGAAGTGCAGAAAATGCAATTGGTCGAGCTAGAAGAGTGGAGGAACAACGCATATAAAAATGCGAAAATTTATAAGGAGCGCACCAAGCGCTGGCATGATCAACGCATATGCAGCAAGAACCTCCAAGTCGGGCAGAAAGTCTTGCTTTTCAATTCACGTTTGTGACTCTTCCTGGGAAAGCTAAAGTCTCGTTGGTCCGGACCGTTCATAATTCGACAAGTACTTCCGCATGGCGTGGTGGAATTATCAAATGACGACGGTACCAACATATTCAAAGTCAATGGGCAGCGAATAAAGATATACCATGAAGAAGACTAGCATCGCCAAGTCGACTCCATGGAACTAAGAAACTTTGAATAAAAAAGGAAGTAGATGTCCCCTGCATTGTCAAATGATCGCAAATTCTCAGGGACGCAAGTTTTGGAATCTTCACTATCTTTTCAGCTATCTTTTCAGTTTTCAGTTCTCTTAAAAAAAATAAAAAAGTAAAAGCCTTTTTCTTTTGGTTAAAATAGTTTGACCCTCTCTTTGTTTCCCTTACAACGATCGAGGGGCTGGATTGCAGGAACGTACGCAAAGCATCACTGAACTTATTCCATCACCGCAGCTCAACGAAGAATGAACGCCGCAAGGTGGATGCGTCGATACAATGTGGGCGACAGCGCTAAATTTGGGGGTGTACCTTTTCTTATCTTTATTTCAAATTTTGCTCTATCACATGGCCTTTAACTTTTCGAAGTTTTATCACCGCATCCTTCTTGATTATAGCAATCATTTAACAAGTAGATAAATTTAGTAGTTTACCTCATTCTGTTTCTTTTCCAAGTAAGATTTCAATGATGAAAAATATGCTTCTATTACTTTCGTATATATTAGAGTCAATTAGTCTTAAGATAGTCACCTCATAAAATATTTCTAGAAGTTAGGGGTTTGCTAGCTTTTTTCCAAACTCTCTTTACAACGCATTTTTGGACCATCACATGACTTATTTTAATCTTTTAGGCAATGAGGACATTGTCGCATTTAAATTTGGGGGTAGGGTATTTGTTTCCGACCTTGCTAAAAAAAAATTGAGAATAACAACTCCACTGTCAATGCAAAAGGGAAACCCAGGTTGATAAGAGTTAAGTTGTGAAAGGTACTTACCCATAGTTGGATGTCCGCATGACACACGTGGGGGTAAGCCAAAACGAAAGTAAGTTACCAGGATCAACACATAAAAAAATGATCGCAACTCCAATGCCAAATCGGTATGAGTTTAGTCTGAGAAAGAGTGCATTGCTCGTAGTTGGATGTCCGCATGACACCCATGGGGTCAAGCCAAAACGAAGGCAAGGCACTCGGATCAACGCAAGGTCAGAAAAAAAAATAGCAATAAAGAAAATTTTTGTTCAGGGGTAAATCTTTTGTCACCCTGATAGAAAATTTTCATTTTGAAATAAATCATGCAATGTTCCGGAATTTAGTAAAGTCCTTTTGAAAGTTAAACTTGCAGTCCCTATGTCTTAGAAATATTTTAAGAGTATACTTGAGTAAGATTTAAGAGAATTCTAGTATATAGGATTTGAATGAAGTATCCTTGAGAAATCTAGGAAAAGAACTTTGCGGTGGACTTGCTAAAGGAATCTTTAGTTTATGTTTTAGGACAAGAATTGTTTAAATTTGTGGGTGTGATAACGGGCAGAAATGCATGTTATCATAGTGCTAAGTTATTAAACAATGTTGGATTACATTGATGAAAAATGATAAATTGCGTCCATTAAGCATAAATTCTATAATATTGCAATCACATGCGTCAGCGCACTGGAACTATTGATTTTTGTGTTTTTTTTTTTTTTTTTTTTTTGCAGAATATGCATTAACGCAATACAAAGAATGTGATCATAGGAATACGTAGGTCGAGCGCAACTTCACCACAAGACTTTATGTTGATCATGCTCGCAAACATCTACCCAAGAAGAATCACCATAACATGGTGGACGCATTCAGACGAAAGGACAATTAAGATCGATGGGACAGAAAGCTAACAGTAGTCAGATCCAAATTAAGTTAACAGCCAATAACGGTCACAAAGTACATCCAGCTTTATTAGTGACAACTATCCAGCGCATCAGTCAGGAATTAAAGTTGTCCCATCTGAACAACCAGGAGAGAGAAGCCGCCTTTCACCTTTGATGCCCTATAAATACCAAGTGCATTCTTCAGAGAATGGGTTAAGCAGTCAATTACTCCATCACTTTATAAGTTCANCTTTCACCTTTGATGCCCTATAAATACCAAGTGCATTCTTCAGAGAATGGGTTAAGCAGTCAATTACTCCATCACTTTATAAGTTCACACCTATGTTCATAGTTTTCTTTTTGCATTTTCATGACGAAGCTAGAGAAGAGTGGTGACGCCAGAGATCATCCAAGGCGGCTCGAGAGAGAACCTTGAGGTGTAAGAGCAGAGAGTGGGTGGACTCTCACGGAAGCGAGAATATCTTTAGAGCACGAGTAGAAAAGTGTAACACCTGGTGGTAAGAAATTGCTCCAGGCTCTTTACTATACTTGCATTATTATTTTGTACTTCATCTTTTATCTATTCAATGGAAGTTTTATTTCTACATCTACTCACTCTCTTAATACACATGAGTAGCTAAACTAGTTGAATAAGTTGAGAAGAACTAAGCTAATTTGATCTAGGAAGTTCATTTCATGCGATTGTCTTGTTTTATGTTGTGCGAAACATCCCTTTGGAGTTGCTCGAGAGAGAATCTAAAGAAAGAACCTAATGTATCGAGAGAGCTAGGTTAGAATCTGACTTGAAAGAGCAAGATTAGGCCTGCATAAATAAGAAATAGGGACTTAGAGATTAGCTCTGTTTGTCAACTTGCATCGCATACATCTTAGGAATAGGAATGATATTATGCGGTCGCATATTTGTGTGAATGTCATGTTGTCATTGCATGAATAGAAATAGAGGTTTATGTGTAAACCCTGTAGACTTATCGCATATTTATCGCATGCGTTCTAGCCTTAGAAGCCGTGGCATTCACGCAAATATGCGACCGCATAATATCATTCCTATTCCTAGTGCCCTAGTTTATTGTTTTGTACTTGTTGTAATCTTCTACACCCACTCACTTTAGGATGAGTGGGAGATTGATGGGGTTGATGCCCTAAACTCTCGTAGGATCCTGTAGTTTGTAAACACCTATATGAACTAACGTTTGTGATTTAATAATATGAGATATTTTCTTCACTGTTGTCTATGTAACATGATATGTTTTATTTGCATTTACCATAAACCAATAAACGAAGATCCCTGGCTGCCGTTGTAACTTAAACATGTATGTGGAGACATACAAGTGAATCATGCCTTAAGTGAGAACCAAAATGGTTTGTAGTATATGGATATAGGAGGGAAACCTTATCTTGGTGATACTATAGATACAGCCCACTTTGAAGATAGTTACAAGTGTTGTGATATGCTACAGATGGTCCGATCCTGATCATTCATGTGGAGACATGCGAGCGGGGGTGTCCTATACAAAGGAGTTTGTATAAGACTGGAACACGAAATGTATAGTCTCGTTATATAATGTCGTACATGATAGAAACTTCACTTCACTAGGATGACTATAGGTAACATAACCTTAATCCTGAGTGAGTTGTGAACTCCTGCCTTTTAGGGCGGTCCTTTGATTTACATAGGTGCGAGTGGCCAAATTGCCAACTGAAACCTACCACTTTGGGGATTCGTCTGATTAGGGAGCTGGGAACTCAGCTACACAAGATGGAATTCACTCATTCCCTAAAGCAGAGGTAAGTAGATAAATTACTCCCTTAAGGGCTGATTCTTAGGCTTAAATGACGTGGCGCCACAGACCTTCTCATGGCCCAAGAGGTGTCCACTCATAGTATAACTGTGATGTATTGTTCATTAGAGGGATCAGTGGTACTTGAGGAATTAGATGTAACTACCGAGGTAAAATGGTAAATTGGCCCAGCTGTACTTATGAGTATTTATGAAGGGTTATCGTATTGTTGACTGGTTATATCTGATGGACACAAAAATATATCTGTAGTGAGAAGAGTGCAACTGTCTGTCTTAAGTGGAGTGTCCGAAAGTTAACGGATGGTGGATCTCTTGACTAAAGAGTTTAGTCAGATATTCACGTACCGTTGGAGCTTCGAGCTACAGGTCCATAAGGCCCCCTTGGTAGCTCAATGAATTCAAGTTGAGAATCAGTTATTGGGTTAGTTTGAAGTGTTCAAATTGACAAGAGGGAGTTTGATTATATATGATATAAATAAACTAGTTCAATTATATATGATATAGTTGGCATGATGTATGAGATACATTAGTTGGAGGAATATGATATAAATATGATTTATATCAAATAAAGGAGAAAAGAACTATGGTTTGAATGTTACATGTGATGTGATATTAAAACTATAGATTATAAATATAATATGATAAGTTAGTTATTATATTTATTTATAATTAAAACAATTATGAGATAATTGTGGGTGGTTTCTCTTTAACCGTGCATGAAAGTGGGAGGTTATATTCAGTTTTCATAACAGAAGGATAAAATGAAAAAATGTTTTCATTTTGGAATTGAATCACTGAATTGCTTCATTAAGTACATCGCCAATCATTTAGCTCACGAGAGACTACACGATAGGCTTCAAATGTTTTTTTAAACGATCGTGTACACGCGCCATTCTGTGAGTAGCTTTATACTAAATGATTGCATGGCAAGCGAGCTTCACTAAACGATCGTGTAAATGATCAAACCTAATTTCCTAAACGATCGTGTACATGCTGAAATTTTACTAAACAATCAAGCACAAAGTCTATGCGATAGACTCTATACTCTCCCACTTGCTTGGTCGTTGAGTTTGATTGTTGTTTCCTCCAAACCTCTACCAAATCCAACAGAACCCACACCTTCTGCATTCTCACTCTGAGAAAACCAAGGTTACTGAGTGGTGGTGTCCGAAAGGTTACCTGTTCATGGAGAAGATTGTTCATTATTGACCAGATGTTTGGGTAGAAGATTGTAGAGACAGCGGAAGGTTGTTGTTCCAGACGCCACGAGAGTGAGATAAAGTTAGAAGAAAAGTTCTTCAAAAGTAATTCTTTCGTTCACTTTGTATTTATTTATGAAAGCATGTCGTAAATTGTTAGTAGATGCATAACGAGGTTGTATTTTTATGAATGTTTGTAATTTTGTCACAATGAATTTGGATCGATCGTGCTTTCACTCATTGGTTCTCTTTGATAAAAGTTCCTTCAAGATCATGGACTCGTTGCAAGAATTGTTTGAACGTAAGTTCTCACTTTTTGAGAAAAAATGGGTAGATGATTGTTGGGATAAATTTATGGACGTGTTTCTATTTTATTTTATTTATTAAGGACGGATGGGTTTGAACATGAAATCATGCATTAGACATAACTGATGCATTTGCTCCCATGCGTCTGAGGTCATGCGTCGGAATGATGAAGCATTAATCTTAGTATGCACTGATCACGTATTACTATCACAAGTTTTCTTATGCTTGCGCCAAGTATAACACAAATGCAAGTTTCTCAGGCAATCCGAGGTCGAACACGGGGACTTGTCACTCAATAATTCTTGTGAAGCAATGCATTTGAGGTGATGAAAAGAAAAATAAAAAGATGTTTAATGGATGTACAAACTATTCCTAATCCTAACTAAACAGATTGAGCAATAGAAGACTTGCAATAAGAATAAGTAGAAACACAACAACCATTAACGCATAATAACGTTTACTATCTTAAATCACCCAAGTAATCCCAGCTCGTTGCACTAACGCATCAGTCTTCTAGGTGGTCAGGCACATGACTATATCTCTATAGTGCATGGTTGCGTCGAGCATAAGATTGTGCCTGTCTCTAGGAACAATACGAACCTTGCTTAGTGTGTTCCATCCCTTACCTTTTTAGGCAGTTAGACGCGGCTACTTAACTTATAGACAAGCAATGCAACATCCCATAAACAAGTGTTGCCATAGCCTTTCACCAAGTAAAGAGGATTACTCACTATACTCGCACAATGCACACCTCTCGGTGGGTTGCTACATGCGTCCTATCTCTAGGTTACACGATTAAGCATGCAATTGACTTTGATAAATAAATGCTGAAGATAAACTATAATAGAGATGAAGATGATGAAGAAGACGGTAATGAAGGAATTAAGGTTTGCATTGACCACAAAATATCTTAATATCTCAAGCTAAAATGTAATACAAAAAGATTATAAAGAAGATGAAGGACTCTGTGTCAAGGCTACCGGTGATGCAATGGATGTCTCTTTCGAGCTCTATCTCCGGCGAATGCTCCAATCATCACTCGATCTGGCTGTGGAGATGAAGAATTCTCACTGGAAATCTCTTTCAAGCTCTCATCTGTGATCACAAACTTTTGCCTTAAGGCAGAAGCTCGATGTCTCAAAATGAAGGTCTCAAGGGCTATTTATAGAACTTGGACGCCGACAGCTTTAATGATGGAGGTATGGCTCACTGCTGCTTTTTTCGCAGTATGGGCGTTGTCACATCGCCTTATCTTGTTGATACTTCCAAGGTATACGTCCGAGCTTAATTTAGCTGAAGTTATCAATGCGTTCTACCCATCTTGCAATCTTCTTTAATGGCTGTCATCCATGGCCACAATCTTTATTTGTTCAACGCCATTCTCCATGCGTTGGACGCATGCGTTTACCACAACTTCCATGCGTTGGACGCATGAGGTTGCCGTCTGTGTTCATCTTTTGTCGTTGCCTGGCTTCAGCGCATACGTTTGTCTGTGATTGCTTATTACAAACACATGCGTTTGATTCCTGCGATAGCTACAAAAATAGACATTTCGGCATGGAATAACGCATAATATTGGGTCAGTTAGGTGCTTATCGACGCAAAACTCGATTTTTCACAAATTCTAAGTATTATCACTGCATTTTCTACCTGTTAGCCCTCATAATTCTAAATAAAAGACTTATAATAACTGGCAGAAAATGACAAAGAAACCAGTAGTGTCAGTTTCAAAGATAATCTCCAATCTTTCTTGAATGTCAAAGGACTCAAAGAGAAAGTAAATGTTGCTGACTCAGATGAAGTTCATCGACGAAAATTATTCTTTGAAATAGAACTTTGAGCTTATATAGGGTTTGATACTGATCCTACTACTCTCCAGAAGAGGAAGAAGTCTGATAGTAAATGCGATTTATTTATCTTGTAGACGTGTTTGGTAAAGAATGATGATTCTGTCAGAATACTTGATTCAGGTGCTACTAACCAAGTAATTTCTTCCTACCAAGTATTTAGTTCCTGGAAATTGTTGGAAGATGAAGAGTTGACTCTTTGAGTTGGTACTGGTGAGGTTGTTTCAGCTATTGCTGTAGGCAAGCTGAAGTTATTTTTGGACAAGAAACGTTATCTGTTACTAGATAATGTTTATGTAGTTCCTCATATCAAGATGAACTTAATCTCAGTTTCTTGTCTAATTGAACAAAGTTATTCCATCTCATTTTCTGAGAATAAAGTGTTTATTTTTAAGAATGGTATGGAGATTGGTTTTGGTTCAATGGAAAATAACTTAAATATAGTAAGACCATTAGCCATAAAAGCCTTGTTTAATACTAAAATGTTCGAAACAGCGACAACTGCAAAAACATCAAAGGTTTCTCCTAAAGAAAACACCCATCTTTGGCATCTAAGGTTTGGTCACATCAATATCAATAGGATTGAAAAGTTGGTGAAATGTGGACTTCTAAATTGTTTAGAAGAAAACTTTTTGCCGGTATGTGAATCATGCTTGAAGGCAAAATGACCAAACGACCTTTTACTGGAAAAGGATATAAAGCCAAGGAAACCTTGGAGCTTATACATTCAGACCTTTGTGGTCTGATGAGTGTTAGGGCTCGAGGTGGGTATGAGTATTTCATCTAGTTCATAGATGATTATTTAAGATATGGGTATCTATACCAAATGTAAAATAATTCTGATGCTCTTCAAAAGTTCAAGAAGTATAAGATTGAAGTTAAAAACTCGTTAGGTAAGAAGATAAAAACATTACGATCTGATCATGGTGGATGTTTGGGATGATGCCCTAAACTCTCGTTGGGTCAAGTAGTTTGTAAACACGGTATTGAACAAATGCTTGTGATGTAATAATATATGATATTTTCTTCACTTTTGTCTATGGAACATTGGATGTTTTAATTGATTTACCACAAACCAATAAACTAAGATCCCTCATTGTCGTTGTAACTTAAGCATGTATGTGGAGACATATAGGTGGATCATGTCTTAAGTGATAACAAAAATGGTATGTAGTATATGGATATAGGATGGAAACCTTATCCTAGTAATGCAGCCCAATTTATAGAATAGTTACAAGTGTTGTGACTTGATAAGGATAGTCTGATTCATGTAGAGACATGCGAGCAGGGGGTCCTATACAAAAGAGTTTGTATAAGACCAAACCACAAAGTGTTATAGTCTCGTTATATAACGTCGTTCATGACAGAGACTTCACTTCACTAGGATGACCATAGGTAACATGACCTCAATCCTGAGTGAGTTGGGAACTCCTGCCTTTCAGGGCAATCATTTGATTTACACGAGTGCGAGTGGCCAGATCGCCGACTCAAACCTACCACTTTGGCGATTCGTCTGATTTCGGAGCTGGGAACTCAGCTACACAAGATGGAATTCACTCCTTCCCCAAAGCAGAGGTAAGTAGATAGATTGTTCCCTTAAGGGCTGATTTTGGGGCTTGAACGATGTGGCGCCACACACCTTCTCATGGCTCGAGAGGTGTCCACACATAGTAGGACTATGTTGTATTGTTCATTAGAGAGATTAGTGGTACTTAAGAAGTTAGATGTAACTACGAGGGAAAAATGGTAAATTGGCC
Organism: Benincasa hispida; assembly: GCF_009727055.1. Taxonomy (NCBI): domain Eukaryota; kingdom Viridiplantae; phylum Streptophyta; class Magnoliopsida; order Cucurbitales; family Cucurbitaceae; genus Benincasa; species Benincasa hispida. Next base: position 56,158,061 of record NC_052351.1, read on the forward strand.
AACTGTACTTACGAGCATCTGTGAAGGGTTATCGTATTGTTGATTGGTTATATCCGATAGACAGAAAAATATACTGTGGTGAGAAGAGTGTAGTTGTCGGTCTTTAGTGGAATGTTTGGCGGTTAATGGATGTTGGATCTCGTGGCTAAATAGTTTAGTTAGCTATTCATGTACCGTTGAAGCTTCGAGCCATAGGTCCATAAAGTCCCCTTAGTAGCTCAATGGATTCAAGTTGAAAATCAGTTTTTTGGTCAGTTTGAAGTGTTCAAATTGACAAGAGGAAGTTCGATTATATATGATATGATTGAACTAGTCAATTATATATGATATAGTTCACATGATGTATGGGATATATTATTTGGAGAAAAATGATATAAATATGATTTATATCTAGTGGAGGAGAAAAGGACTAGGGTTAATGTATTGCATATGATGTGATATTAAACCATAGGTTATAAATATAATATGATTACATTTATTTTTTAAGTTAACAATTATGGGATAATTGTGTCGGCTTTTTCTCCGTAACCTAATGAGTTAGTGAGAGGTTGCATTTAGTTTTCATAACTGAAGGATAAAATGAAAATTGTTTTCATTTTGCAAAATATAAGACATTCCCTCACCGATTGTTTATATTGCCTATCACATAGCAAACCGATATCATACATGATAGCTAATGTTTACTAAACGATTGTGTACACTCGTGCCTTTTCCTAAACGGTCACATAGAATTACCAAAATGATCGTCTAGCATTTTCTAAGCGATTGTGCGCTTGAGCATTTTACTAAATGATCGTCTATACAATCTCGTCCTTTTTACTACACGATCATCTACCTTTACCTAAACAATCAAGCATCCGTCTATATGATAGATACCCGATATATCCCACTTGCTTGGTCGTGGTAAACAATCGTCTCTTCCTCCTTCCCTCTACCAAATCCAACAAAGCCCACACCTCCTAGATTCTCACTTCGAGAATACTGAGGGTTCTGAATGATGGTGTCTTCCATGCTGCCTTGTTCGTGAGGAGTCTATTCATGGGTAGACGACGCCCTGGTTTGGTGGACGATAGCTTGGACGATCTCAGCGAGAGCGAAAGGTGCAGTCCGTTGACGGAAACAAGATTTGATGCGAAGAAGGGTTCTTCAACTGGTATGTATCTTGTTCTCTTTGTTGTTTTAAGTTCAAGACATGTGGTTATTTGTTGTTGTTAAATGCATAACTAGTCTGTTTGATTGTGAATACGATAATTCTGTCACAATGAGTTTGGAACGATTTTGCTTCCGCTTAGAGGTACTCTTTGATAAGAGTTCCTTCAGTGGAGAGTATTTGGACTTAGAATTCCATAACTATATGATGAACATGGAATCACATCCCAACTCTCGGCCCCAGGTACACCTCAACAAAATGGTGTATTAGAAAGGAGAAACAGAAACCTGTTGGACATGGTTCGGTCTATGATGAGTTATGCTCATTTTCTAGACTCGTTTTTGGGATTTGCAGTGGAGACTACATTTTATATTTTGAACAATGTTCCCTCAAAGAGTGTTTCTGAAACACCTTTTCAGCTTTGGAGAGGCCTTAAAGGTAGTTTACGCCACTTCAGGATTTGGAGATATCCAGGCCACGTGCTTGTGGCTAACCCTAAAAAGTTAAAACCGCGTTCGAAAGTTTACCTCTTTATAGGCTACCCCAAAGAAATGAGGGGTGGATACTTCTATAATCCAAGTGAGAACAGGGTGTTACAACAAATGTTGTCTTCTTGAAAGAAGACCACATACGGGATCATAAGCCACAAAGTAAGCTTGTTTTCAATAAGATTTCTAATGAGACTACTGAGAGTTCAACAAGAGTTGTTGAACAAATTGATAGATCAAAAAGAGTTGTTGATGTCAGTTCATGTAGTCAACCATCTCAAGATTTGAGATTGCCTCGACGTAGTGGGAGGGTTGCGAACCCACTGGAATGCTACATGGGTTTAACTGAAGCATAAAACATCATGTCTGATGATGGGGTTAAGCATCCATTGACTTATAAGCAACCAAAAGAGGATATTGACAAAGATGAGTGGATTAAAGCCATGAATTAACAAATGGAGTCTATGTACTTAAATTTCGTCTAGGAACTTGTGGATCAGCCTGATGGGGTAAAACCTATGGGTTGTAAGTGGATCTACAAGATAAAACGAGGTGTAGATGGAAAGGTGCAAACCTTTAAGGCTAGAATCGTGGCAAAGGGTTATACCCAGGTCAAGGGAGTGAACTATGAGGAAATCTCACCTATTGTCATGTTGAAATCTATCAGGACTCTCCTATCCATAGCCACATTTTATGATTATGAGATATGGCAAATGGACGTCAAGATTGCCTTTTTAAATAGTAATCTTGAGGAGACCATCTACATGGCTCAACCAAAAGGATTCATTGTTCCAGATCAAGAGCAAAGAGTTTGCAAGCTTAATAGGTCCATTTATGGGCTGAAACAAGCATCTAGATCTTGGAACAGTAGATTTGATGCTGCGATCAAATCATTTGGCTTTGATCAAAATATTGATGAGACTTGTATTTATAAGAAAATCATCAATAGCTAAGTAGCTTTCCTATTGCTGTATGTGGATGATATTCTACTCATTGGGAATGATGTAGATTTTCTGACTGACATTTAAGAAGTGGCTAGCTTCCTAATTCCAAATGAAAGATTTGGGAGAGGCGCAGTTTAATCTAGGGATCCAGATCATAAAGGATCATAAGAACAAAAGGTTTGCCTTGTCTCAAGCATCATACGTTGACAAGATGTTGATAAGGTATTTGATGCAGAATTCGAGAGGGGTTTATTATCTTTCAGGTATGGAATTGTTTTGTTCAAGGAATAGTGTCCTAAGACCCCTCAAGAGATTGAAGAAATGAGACGGATTCCCTATGCATCAGTTGTTGGTAACCTTACATATACAATGTTATGTACTAGACCTGACATTTGCTATGCAGTAGCGATTGTTAGTCAATATTAATTCAATCCAATGTCAATCACTAGACAGCGGTCAAAACGATTCTCAAGTATCTTTGGAGAACGAGGGAATATATGCTCGTGTATGGAGATAAGGATTTGATCCTTATAGGATACACAGACTCTGACTTTCAGACTGATAAAAATTATTTGAAATCAACATTAGGGTCAGTGTTCACTCTGAATGGAAGGGCTGTATTTTGACAAAGCATCAAGCAGGGATGCATCACAGACTTCACTATGGAAGCTGAATGCGTAGCCACTTATGAAGCTGCTAAAGAGGTTGTTTGGCATAGGAAGTTCCTTGCAGATTTGGAAGTTGTTCCAAATATGTCTTTTCCGATCACTCTCTATTGTGATAATAGTGGGGCTGTGGAAAATTCTAAAGAACCTCGGGGTCACCGAAGAGGCAAGCATATTGAATGAAAGTATCATTTGATCAGGGAGATTGTGCATCGCGGTGATGTGATAGTCACAAAGATCACGTCGGAGCACAACATTGCTGATCTGTTTACAAAGGCTCTCACGGCTAAAGTGTTCGAGAGTCATCTGAAGAGTCTGGGTTTGCAGGACATGCAACACCTTATCTAGGGAAAGTGGGAGATGATACTAGGGTATAGAGTATGCCCTAGTTTATTGTATATTGTAGTATTTTCTGTATTGTACATTAGACTCCTGAGACATTAGGAGAAGTTGGAGATTGTTGGGATTAGTGTCCTAATTCTCCCGGTAGTCTCGTAGTTTGTAAACATTTTGTAAACATTTTGTTATTAATAAAATAAATATTATTGTATAAGCATATAGTCAAATCCAATAAACTAAGATCCGTGGTTATTTCATGTAATTTAAGCATGTATGTGAGACATACAACTAGATCATGCCTTAAGTAATAATCTAAATGGTCTGTAGTTGATGGATAAAGAAGGGATACCTTATCCTGTTCACACTACAGATACAACCCGCTTTATAGATATTACAACTGTTGTAAAGTGCTACAAATGGTCTGATTCTGACCATTCATGTGGAGACATACGAGCGAGGGTATCCTATATAAAGAGTTTGTATAAGACCGAACCACGAGATGATTAGTCTCTTTATATAACGCCATTGACAATTGAGACTTACATTTCACTAAAATGACCATAGGTGACATGACCATAATTCTGAGTGAGTTGGGAACTCCTACCTAAGAGGGCGGTTCTTTGATTTGTATGGGTGAGAGTGGCCATATTGCCAACTCAACAAGCCTACCATTTTGGAGATTCGTTTTATTGGGGAGCTGGGAACTTCAGCTACGCAAGATAGAATTCACTCCTACACCGAAGTAGGGTAAGTAGATAAATTGCTCCCTTAAAGGTTGATTTCGGGTCTTAATCATAGTGGTCACAGTCTCTCCTGGCTTGAGAGAACTTAGTCATAGTAGAACTATGACTTATTGTTCATTAGAGGAATCAGTGGTACTTAAGGAGTTAGATGTAACTACATAGAGAAAAACAATGAATTGGCCCAGTTGTACTTACGAGCGATTTGTGAAAGGTCATCGCACTGTTGATTGGTCATATGAACATAGAAATATATCTGTAGTGTGAAGAGTGCAGCTGTCAGTCTTTAGTTGAGTGACCAATAGTTAATAGATGGTGGATCTCATGATTAAAGTGTTTAGTCAATTATTCATGTTGAAGCTTCAAGCTACAGGTCCATGAGGTCCCCTTGGTAGCTCAATGGGTTTAATTTGAGAATCAGATTTTAGGTTAGTTTGAAGTGTTCAAATTAACAAGAGGAAATTCAATTATATGTGATATAATTGCTGTGATGCTTAGATACATTAATTGGAGAAATTAATATAAATATGATTTATATTAAATATCATAAAATAGAAAAAGAACTATGGTTTATATGTTTCATATGATGAAATATTAAAACTATAGGTTATAAATATAATATGATAAGTTGGTTATTATATTTATCTATAACATATTAATTATATGATAATTAATTATTCTTTTTCTCTAATAATCAAATTGAGTGGGAGGTTCTTGAAAGTTTATGGTGAGATAAAAAGAAAATTGTTTTCCAAAAATTAGTTGATGATTCATTCAGAATATTCTCACAAAAAAAGCTATCAAGTAAAAAGGTTTAACTAAACGATAGCATAGAAAGCATACACAATCAAGCTATGAGTATACTATGCGATAGTTACTCGCTTAATCATTGCTACACGATCGAATAGCAAAGTCTATACGATAGGCTTCATCTTCTAAACGATCGAGTACATCGTCTATACGATAGACAGTATTCATCTCCCACTTACTCGATCGTCTACCTCCTACTTTCCTCAATCCAAAATCATTCAGAGCCCACAACTCATTGATTCTCACATCAAAATATTAAGGTAACCATTGTGGTGGTGTTCGAATTCTGTTTGAAGATCGAGTTGGACTCGATTGGGATCGAGGTTCATTTAAACGTTCGTTGAGATCGTATTTTGTTTGTTGCGTTCGAGTTCATGCTGTGAACTAATTGTTGAACGATCGAGGGATACTTGAAGAAGAGTTCTTCAAAAGTTTGCATACTCTATCCCTTGTATCTTCCTTTATAAGTAGCATACTGTAATTTTTTATTATGCATAATCTGTTCGTTTCCGTTTAGATTGTAATTGTTTATGTTTTCTTTCTAAATGGGATTTGGAACGATCTGCTTCTGCTCATAGGATGTCTTGTTTAGATTTCCTTCAATCCTCTCTCTCTTCCTTTCTCTTCAATCCCCTCTCTTTGTCTCTCTCTCACCTTTGTGCTTCTTTATCTCTCACATCCCCCCTCTCTCCCTCTCACAATCCAATAAGAAGGTTCACAAACATGAGAAGTATACAATCTAATAGGAGTGCTAACAATCACCATCAGTCCAACATGCAACATACAACATCCAAATTTTGTATCAAACCATAAACATGATATTACAAACTTTGTAACATAACTACAGTTCTCCAAACACCTTCGATAGTCCATTTATCAGTCCATCATAGCAAATCATTCCATCACAATAGAAGTATCCATTCAATGTATTCACAATCTTAACATCAACTTGGGGTTCGAGGGTGAACCAGTAGTATATCCTCCATATCAAGCTTACTTAATTTTTTTCCAACCAACTAATCTGCTTTAAACCTTTAGAAATCTTAAATCAACCCTATAACATAATTCAAAATTTAAACTTAACATTTAAGGCCTAATACCCCATACAAATTCAGTCCAAATAACACCAAACACTTACCAAAGTGTGACTCATTCCAACTACACCTGAAGCTCAAAAAACTCTTTCAATCCTATGCCAAAATCAAAATCAGTGGTGTAAATTCAAATTTACAGTTCAAGCAATATAAAGGGCTTTGAAACATTAAAATACCAAAAGAACCATACCAAAATTCATCATAATTGACCTTCAATACCACTGATATCATGCTTTTGACCTCAAAAAGTCGAATCTCGGAACCATATATCATGGATAAATCAATTTAACAATGAAACTTAATGGGTATTGAAAACTTCTAAGAAAAAATTCACTAAAACCTAACAAATTTATCTCACTTCTTGCTTGAAAACAATTCAAAAATTCAAGTCCTTCAACCCAAACGAGGACAAGCGACGGCTAAGGGTGCTAGACAGACGGAAGTCAATCACGACAGCAATGTGCAACAACCTCGGACAGAGGCAAGCGGCGGTGCTGTAGAACAGCGATGACGGACGTTGGCGATCGAATGGCTTGTCGCTTGATTGAGGTATGGTGTGAAACAAGCGGCGGCTGATGACAATCAGACATGCGAAGAACTTCTATGTTGACGACGACTTCGACGAACAGTTTCGACGGTGGCGTGGAGCTGGCGTCGGCTAAGAGAAGAGAGAGAGAGAAAGAAAAAGAAGGGGACGGCACTAGGTCTTCACGTGGAGGAAGAAGGAAACGAAATTAGAAAAATTTTTCCTCTTTATTGCACGCTACGCAACACACACACACATATTTAAATATCCCTCATTTTTTCTTTTCCTTTTCAAACTTTAAACCCTATATATATATATACATATAAATGTATGTATGTATGTATATATATGTATGTATGTATATATGTCTATGTATGTATGTATGTATGTATATGTATGTATGTATGTATGTATATATATGTATATATGTATATATGTCTATGTATGTATGTGTATATGTATGTATATTGTGTTTGACCTTTCCTCCATCACATCAACCCAAAAAACATCAACTCCAATTAATTTCATTAACACCAAAGTTCAAATAAAATTTGTAGTAGCCCTAGCAGGATAGCTTAGATCATTAGAGTCAGATTTTTCGTTCTTTCACTAACGTTCTAGCATATTTGTGTCCCCAAGATATGTATTTAGATACCATCATACTATTACAATCCATCACGAAAGATTCGAGTAACCCTCCAAGCTAAGGATATTAATAAAGGCCTTTATCACAACAAGGCGAATAGGAGACTTCTTGCCTTCCTTAAATCCAAGATACGAAAACAATTCCTCCCTAGTAAAAAGAGCTATTGAGAGTGGATTTTTTGTTTGATAGTGTCAAGCCATGAGTTGGAAGTTTCACCAACCCAACCCGTGAGCAAGCCCGCGATAAAGGACTAAGTTCGAAAGTCTCAATTAAATAGAAGCTCAAAGAGATGAATAGGTACCAAATAACTAGAGATATGTAAAAAAAAAAAAAAAAAAAAAAAGACAGATCCAATTACACCTATTCCTAATCCTAATTGGAATGTAAGGACATAGGACAACCTTTCCAAATGCTTCAATTAATTTAAAAACAAAAGCCCTAGTCCTTTGTCACACTAATTTAAAATTGAATTATTTAAACTCAATAATCAA